>NC_049216.1:33375074-33417574 GCF_013347855.1 Anguilla anguilla | reverse complement strand
CCCTTTTCCTCAAATATCCTGCTTTCTCAGGTTTGGGGGGGGGGGGGGGGCAGGGGTGGAATGGGGGCTCGAAAGTTAACCACCAGAAGCCTATTGTTTCTGTCTGTGCCTTGTTCTTTGCTTGGGATGAGACCTGGTTTTCAGGAAAGCTGTTGGTTTGAATGTGATCATGTCATGTTTCGATAGTGTCGACTGCATTCTGTTCTTGGACTGGCGGTGGTATTTGGTGGAAACTGGGGGCAGATGGTGGTGTTTTTGGTGGGTTTCGGTGTGTGATAATCGCTTGACTGAATCAAGAGTCACGCGCTTGATTTGATTCCAAGGCTGAGTTTAGCTGCCGATTGAAAAGAAGCCAGAAGAAAAACCTGAAAAGTCAGGTCAAAGCATTTAAACCTTCACCTGTGTCTCCTTGAATAATAATAATTATTATTATTCAAACCCATTTGCTCCTTGAAGTACTACATTCTTCTCAGAGCAAATGAGTTTGAATAATAATAATAATTATTCAGACTCATTTGCTCCTTGAAGTACTACATTTTTTCTCAGTTTCTTGCAGCAACTGTGGTGCTTCATGTTATATTACTGATTTATGTTTGGTGTAATTACTAAACTCCCAGAGGAAAATGCATCTACCCCTGACCAGCCATGGTCTGGCATTTTCAGCATTTCCCGCTCATTACACTAATAATAATAATCATAATAATAATAATTATAAAAATATGGTTATTTATAAATCTCTGTTCAAAGCACAGTAATTAAAATGTAGCCTAACTGGGTATTTCAAATAAATCGTTTGTTAAAAGTAGGCTAATGCCATACAAGTACGTGACTAGTAAATGCAGGCATTGACATAGTTTTAGAAGAATAGCACTTTTTTACAGTTTTATTTTCTGATATTCGTTGTCAGCTCTTGCAAGGAACAGGACGCTTTGTGTCCATGTTGAGTTGGACTTTGTTGTGTAAATGTGGATGATTGAATAAGATTTTAGGCTGGTATTAGCTCAGTGGAACGGGTGCATGACCTGCGTGGCTTGTCTCTGAAATAATTAACCTGGAACCACCAGGGCCCCTTCCCTGACGTGGAGGTGTGGGGCCCAGGTGCATGCTGGGACAGGTTTTGGCGCATGTGATGCTTTGTAAAATGGAGTTTCCCGCTGGTGGAGGAATGAGGCAGCCGCCTGCATCTCACCTGCATTCCTGCAGTGTACCTGTGAAATTGTTTTTTTTTTCAATTAATTTATACAGTTGTATTTTTAAAAACTGAATTGCTTCATCCTAAAAGTCAAGACGGTACACTATCCCGCTCTTCTGATGCAAAGGAAAAGGCACAAAAACTTTCCTAATCTGACCTAAATCTAAATTTAAAAAAGTGTTAAAAACAAAGAAAATTAACTGCCTTTCCACTTTCCAAAAAAAATACACTAGCGTGAAACTTAAACTACAGACAAACATGCAGCAGAACACTGTAGCTGTGAAACGCTAAGCCCATGAGCGAGCAAGCAAAGGCACCCCAGACCTGTCGGGTCTTCAGGGGGACACAGGTGTGCACCACCAGCAATCAGCTGATCCTTCAGCTTCACCTGCAGGCCCCACACGCACAGCCACGCACACTGGACACTCGACAAAACAAGGGAACGGAACAGTAATCTATTCCCAATAATCACCTGACACAAAAGGACAATGGCTGTGCCACACCTGGGATTTGAACCTGCAGCCTTACACACGCAGTTTCCCTAACTGCTACACCATGAGATGGCCAGAGCAGTGCACATCCAGACCGCCTCGATGCTCAGTGCACTTCTCCCAGAGAGCTCAGTTACCCCAGAAAACCCTTTCTGGCTGAGAATCAAAGGGAGGCAGTCTCTTTTTTTTCTGTTGCAGCTTCCAGCATTGTTGATCCCTTTTTAAAAAACGTGTTTTTGATTATCATGTTTTGGCAGCGTTGACTGTTTTCCCCTCTGCTTAGTGGTGTAATTAGTGCCAGCTCACACGTTTCATGTTAAGCTCCAACACAAACTCGGGAGTTCACCCCCGATCCCCCCCAGCCCCCCCCCCACCCTTTCCCCATTGTGTGCCTGTGTACAGAAGGCAGCACATGTTAAATAACTTGCTCAACCCCAAAACTACATGTTTAAAGAGAAAAAAGGGCAGTACGGGGTGTGTGTGGTAAAGTACACAGCAGAGACCGTCAACAATGAGAACCAGACGTGGGATCCCCCACAGTGCAAAGAGCCGAGAGAGTGGGGGGGGGCAGTCAGTGGGGGTCGGGGGGGGGGGGGTGGCGAATGGGGAGCGGGGGGGCAGTCATTGGGGGTGGGGGGGGGCATATGTGGTGTTGTACCTCCTCTGGAGTTTCACTAGACATGCCCTAGAGCTTCCTCTCAGTGCTGCCACTGTTATTGTAAAGCGCTTTTTCCAGCTGCTGGTAGGAAATTACAGTGGGGGTCGGTGGGGGAGGGGGTGCCTTACAGCCATAGTGAGATTGGGGTGGGGGGGGGGGGCAGCTGCTCAGTGAAAGGCCATGCTGGGGGGGTGTGGGGGTTGGGGGGGGCACTGCACTGACCCTGACCACTTCTGTACATCCACCACCTCAGAAAACGGGGGTGAGTGGGGTATTGGGGGGGGGGGGGGGGGGGGGGGGGGGGGGGTCTGGTTTTGGGGGGGGGGGGGGGGGTCTCTTTCCACAGTCGGACCTTTCTGTGACAGGTCAAGGACAGGCGGCACAGAGACCCTGGCCTGGTGCTGATTAAGGAAGTAAAAAAAAAAGAAGGAAAGCAGAGATGGCGGAGGGGAGAAAACGGCTCGTTTCCTTCTCTCCCTGCAGTGTTTACGCCGCTGTTTGCCCGCCCTGCTCTCTAAACGTTAGCGGGAAGAAACAACGCTGGGTGGCGGGTGACGTGAGAGTGACATGGCCGCCTTGAAGGGGGCCCTCTCTGATTGGTGGATCGGTGGTCATGTGGGTCTGATTAGAAGGAAGACAAGAAAAGAGGTTTTTTTTTTTTGTGGAGTCGTGTTTGGGCGCGACGTGACCGCAGACGTCCACAGTTTCGCTCTTTATGGGGGGTCTGAGCACACTGAGGTTCTCTCTGCCCCCCTGCCCCCCCCCCCCCGCCTGCCCCCAACCCTAATGGACTCCACTGTTTACCTCCTTCCAACAGAACAGTAAACTGGGCCCAGATGTGGAAACACTTTGCCCATAGTTGTGAAACGTGTCTGGGTGAAAGGACAAAGATTTGGCCTTAAAAATCCTTCCGGAAGGTTCACATGGTGCCGGTAACTAGATAACTGGTCTGTGATTGGGCGGATCTGCAGCAAATGAATGGGACAGCACTCTGCAGCCGGTGACCCCTGTGTCACAGTAAATCACCAGAGCAGTGCCCTCTGGGAGTTTTAACTTCCCCAGCTTGCTAATAGATTAAAATAGATTTGACCCCCCCCCCCCCCCCCCCCTCATAAATCTCACAGTATGCCAGTCACTGGCATAGTGTCCAGCCTTACAAAGCAATGGCCACATTTATATTCCATTCAGATCACAGTCAGCTGGGTCCGCTGGAGGGCCGCAGGGTCTGCTGGGATCCCTGACCCTAGTCCTGGAGGGCCACAGGGTCTGCTGGTTTCTCTTGTTACTCAGCACTTAATGGATCAGTTAAGGCAGTTGATTACACAAGTAAGTCTCCTGGTTTCTTGGGTCCTGCGGCTCTCCAGGACAGGAGTTAAACCTGCAGACGCTGCGGCCCTCCAGGACTGGAGTTAAACCTGCAGACACTCCGCTAGCTGTGGGGTCTTACTGGATTTGTGCCAGCAGTTTGCCTGTGGGTAGCAGAGCAGTGGGTATGCAGAAGCTGCTGGAGTTGAAAGAGGGGAAGTCTGGCCTGTTGTTTGGCCTGTTTGTAGGGCAGTCAGATGCTGGTAATTACTGGTCACATGATGTCTGGCTGTCACAAGGTCGTGTTTGGGCACACATTCTTGTCGGTGGACCTCCGGGAAGATCTGGCCCAAGTGTCTGCGGAAGGGAAATCCCACAATGCAACTCTGCTCTGCCACACAGTGGGGTAACCATGGCTATTGAGGACAGCGTGAGACTGATGATCCCGTGACACCACAAGGGGTGGAGCCTTGTAACTCCGCCCTTCCAGCTTGTACGAACCAGTCGAAAAAAAGGAATGTGATCCTCACTGCACAACACTGATTGGTCCAAACTGTGGGTAGCTGCTGCTGGTCACATTAGGTAGCCCCACTCTTTTTTTGGGGGGGGGGGAGTTGTGAGGGTCGGGTTTGTATGGGGGGGGGGGGTGTTGGCGTCTGTAAGTGGGAGGAGAGGTGAGGCAGTAGACAGTAGTGTAGTATGATGGGGGGGGGGGAGGGTGTCTGTAACTGGGTGGGGTGGAGAGAGGTGGAGAGGGGGCAGGTGTGTCTCCCCCCCCCCCCCCCCCCCCCCTCGCTCTTGGCGTTTGATTGGGACCTGTGGGCGGTATTGAGAGGGAAGCCAGACTCCCCGCCCCGGGCCATGTTGTTGTAACCCTCTTCTGAAAACTCTCTACTGACCTAATTACGTCTCGAGGGCCCCGCTCTCTCTCTCTCTCTCTCTCTGACTTTTCCTGTTCCCCCTGAACGCCGGTCCTCCAGCTCTCTCCCGCAGATCCCCAAATTTCGGATGCTCCTCTGGGGAAGGGAGGAACACACCTGGAGGTTAGGAGGAGGGGCGGAGGCCTGGGTTAAGGAAACGCGAGACGAGCGACCGCGCTTTCACACACACACGAGCTCACCCCTGCTGTCAGTCTCAGCGTGATTGGCTCGACTGTACCCTGGAGGTTTAGCACCTTAGAACTCTCCAGATACCACCCTGACACCCGCTGCCCCCCTCCCCCCCTCCCCTCGCCCCCCACCCCCACCACATGAGACCTCAACTGCTCCATCAGCACTTTCTCCTGGGAGACAGAGCATGAAATCATCGTTTTTTTGTTTTTGTTTTGTTTGTTTCTCAGACCTCAGCCAGTGTGGCTAGTCGATAAAGAAATTCTCTGGACCACTGTGATGTTTTCATTTTATTTTTTATAACCAGCCAACATTTTACATCAAGTTCCAAGCACTACAAGCAAACTGCCAAATTAAAGTCCAGCTGGATTTGAATACTGAGAGGGAACACCTGCCAGTTTGAGGCCAGTTTGCTTGTCTAAACATACAATTGATATTTTTGGGTTATGTTCGCCTTTAATGGATGGAGAGTAACATTCATGGCATGTTTGAGAATGGATTCCTGAGTGCTTGTGTCTGTGTGAAGGGTGATCTTAGACAGCTGTCCTGTTTCAAACATCCTCACCTGGTTCTTCACCTGTGTCCCGATTGAGAAGACTTCCCCAGGTCAAACCCTGTCCTGATCACTGTCCCTAAATTTAATTTAAGCTTATTTACCCAATCAGGGTCAGTTTGGGTTCAGCCAAGAACATCTGCTAAATGTTTTTTAGCTGTAAAGAACACAATTAATAAATTCACAAGTCCTGGCATTGAGGCCCGGCTGCTAGCTCCAGAAATACTTGCGCGTTAATCAAAGTGACCTCTCTGGATTTTCAGAGGCTTTGAAGGCAGAATTGGTGCATTTTTAAGCCAAGAGTTTGGGTTTAGTTGGGATTTTGGGCTCTGTGGAAATAAGATGGCTTACGCGTAAATCTTTCCACATCCCCCGATCATGTGATGACGTGGCACGATGGCGCACGCAGCAGCGTCCCTCAACCGCAGCCGCCTCCTCTGTTCCCTCCCTCCCTCTCTCTGTCTGTCTGATGGTCTCTTTCTCCATCCCTCTCTCTCTCCCCCTCTCTGTCTCTCTCTCTGTCTGTCTGATGGTCTTTTTCTCCATCCCTCTCTCTCTCCCCCTCTCTGTCTCTCTCTCTGTCTGTCTGATGGTCTTTTTCTCCATCCCTCTCTCTCTCCCCCTCTCTGTCTCTCTCTCTGTCTGTCTGATGGTCCCTTTCTCCATCCCTCTCTCTCTCCCCCTCCCTGTCTCTCTCTCTGTCTGTCTGATGGTCTCTTTCTCCATCCCTCTCTCTCTCCCCCTCTCTGTCTCTCTCTCTCTGTCTGTCTGATGGTCTCTTTCTCCATCCCTCTCTCTCTCCCCCTCTCTGTCTCTCTCTCTCTGTCTGATGGTCTCTTTATCCATCCCTCTCTCTCTCCCCCTCTCTCTCTCTCACTCACTCACTCTCTCTGAGGGGGGTATATGTGTTTGCTTTAAGGTACATGTAGTGTCTTGAACTGTCAAGTTTTCTTTCATTTTCATTTTGTTTGTCTTGTTTGTTTAGTTTTTATTTAGCGTTTAAGTGTAACTATGTATAGACCTTTCTGATGAGTGTAGCGATGGAGAGACGGTTGCAATAAAGGAGTGTCAAAGGTCTCTCTCTCTCTCTCTGTCTGCTTCTCTCTCACTCACTGCAACTCGGCTGCCTGGTGGAACCCAAGACCGCCATCCCGTCCGTCTTTGAAGCTTCTGAAACGGCGAACCCCAAAAACTTGTTGGCTTGGCGTTATTTTGAGGCGATGAGCCAGAGGGGGACGCTAGCCAGCGGATCTGTGTGTGGTGATGATGGAAGGCTGGTGGCTCTGGTGGCTCTGTGCAGCCATGGTTTTAGTGCACATCCCAATTACGGGCCGTGCGGTGTCTGAAACTGGGGGAGAGAAGTGTGGTGTCCCCCATCCTGCCGCTCAACAGCGGAACAGCCATAGGCAGTGAGCTGGGAGATGTAATGTCGGTGAAAAAAGGTTATTTATGGTTCCCTCTATCCCCCCCTCCATTTCTCCATCGTTACACTCTGGTGTTTTTAAAAAAAAAGTTAGAGCAGGAACATTGTCTGCCGTTGTCTCTCATCCGGACTCTCTGCGTCCGGGATGTCCGGAGTGATGTTGCCAGGCAGTTGGGTGAACACTGAAAGTGTGGAACGCTGGGCGGGGTGTGGGGTCATGGGGGTCACGGGGGCAGCACCAGAGGTGAGCAGGCTTGCCGCATCCTCCCCCGCCAACCCCCCCCCCCCGCCCGCCCAGCCATGGCATTGTGCCCCCGGGATTTCTGGGATACCTGCTTCCTCTTGGAGGATGTTCAACGGCCTCCCCAGCTGTGAGTGCGAGTCCCTGCCTTTCTGCTAGGGCAATCACAGCTCAGCGCTGGGGGAGGGGCCAGAAGGGTGGGTGGTGGGGGGGGGGGGTAGTGGAGTGAGGGTCAAGGGGGGGTGAGGGATGCGAAGAGAGAGGACAGACCCAAAGGTCACGGTTAAACTCCTGCCGTGAGGAGATGGGGTTTTTTTTTATTTCTCTTGTTTAATTCCGACAGCCTCCCAGCGGGCTGACATCTCCCTGATCTCCCCGAGCAGGTTCTGTGTGATCCAGAACACCCCATTGGTCGACCTTTAATTTAACCCCCCCCATCCCCCCGCACCCCCTCCCCCCTCCCCCCTCCCAGCAAACACCCTTCAGGCCCTCCATTTTTTTTCCCCCCCTTCGTTGCCACGGTAACCGAACAATAACGGTTGACCCTGGCGATGGTGGCTGGTGTCAGCGTTGCTCTTGGAAACACTTGCCTTTGGCCACTCTATGGTGGCGGCGAGCTCCATACAGAGGAAGGAGACAGAGGTCACGGTGAACGAGGCTGAGGGGACTGGTTTCGCTCTAGGGCCATTAACTGTGACCTGTGACCTATGACCTGTGACCTGTGTCCTGTGTCATGGGTGTGTGTCGGGTCCACTCTAGTGTTAAAGGCCACCAGCCATATTTATTGATCCGTAAACGTTAAGTGACATTAAGTATCCGTGCATTTGCTCAGTTGCGTTAACTCAAAACGTCATTGGAGGTGTTGATGGAGCCACACTTTCTTTTTTGTGTTTTTTGAAAAGCACTCTCAGGTTATTGAGAATCGCACAATAGTGGCGTTAAAGCTGTCATTTAAGACAGTTTTTCTTCCGTTTGAAGGAAGCAGCATTGCCCCCCTGCAGTGAGAACGCTTGGCGTTTTTCCGATAAAGCTGCCTGTATTCTCAGCAGATCGAATGCACCAGGAAAGCAAGGCAGAAACGGCTCCCCGACATCAAGCTGAAATCTCTAATTACAGCTGTGTGAGTCCCTGCCGTTCTCCTTCCCCAGCCGCCACTCAGGGAACCGGCACGGTCCTGATTGGCTGTGGCAGACGGACACAGGGAAGGGGGCGTGGCTCCTGTGTCTTGTGTCCTAGTGACCACACGGACGCTGCAGTCTCCGAACCTTAAGGTGTGCAGCAGGGTTGATGGCTCCAGTTCCTCAGGAGAAGTCCCTCTTCCCCCTTAATTGGCAACTCTCTGGAATCTAATGGGATACGATTCCAAAACTTTCTAAGGGGAGCGGAAGACAGTTTGTGTCTCTTCACTTCCCTGTAGGCACACTTCCTTCCTCGTTGTGGACTACAGGCACTTTGTGATAACTCCAAAAAAATTTTTTTTTAAAAATCGAAAAAGTGTTCGAAGTTCGACTCCCTGGGGAAGAAAGCGTTTTCACTAAAAAATTAACGGAACTCGTTATCGGCGATGCAGTATGAGTGCCCTCATTTTCACTGCCTCTCATTCCACTAATGCTATTTTCCACCGGGAATTAAACCTTGGGTTAAAACAATGGAAGTTAAAGCACTTAGCTGCGTTAGCCTGCAGTAGCAGTACATCTGCAATGGCAGTAGAGCAAGCTACTGGTAATTAGCTGTGAATGCTGTTTTCAATTAATTATTCATGATTTGGAGGCTAATTAAGGTTGATGGCGGAAAGCAAAAATAACAAGATGATTACAGCAAACGTGAGCACGTAACAATAAAGGTTCATTACCACAGTGGGGAGAGAAAAACAGACCATAATATCTAGTGGCAGTTATAAATATTTCATTGACTTCCGCCTCAGTTCCAGTGCATTTCAATTAAAGGCGGTCGGCTGCAGCTCTGTCCCTGTTAATTTCGCCGTCTAGTTGTGACGTGAAATATTCTCAGGGGTAAAAACGTTTGGGCTACGTTTTTCCGGAAATAAAAAAAGCTATACGCGCTATAAATAATTAATATCAAAAGCTTGTCCTTTTAAATTATTTAAAACCGAGGTCCTGTGGGACGGCTTCACGGGTCCTTGGTGGATGTGGAATGTGCTTGGTTTATTAGGGGTAATTAAAAAGTCACCGGTGTCCCTGTTTCTGATTTCGTCCACAGCTAATGAAAAGGGGCGAGGACTGGGCGCAGCGAAGAGTCTACGAGCTTCACCCCTGACCCGACGGAGAGACATTTTCAGGTACATATGGTACGGCGTTTTTTTCGTTAATTTCAATTCCGTCGCGTGTTTTTGGCGTCTCCGGCGGCAACCTGCTCAGATCCATCGACTTACGGAGTCAGGAATCGGCTTTTTGATTTTTCATCCTTCGCTCCCGGGAATCGCGCTGTCGGTCTCCTCCGCCAGCTTTCCGAAATAGGAACGCCAGAATTCCCAAGTCACATTCCCATTGATCCCCCCCGCCCGTTTTACCTCTCCGGAACGATCGCGGTAATCTCGCAATTTAAAGCCTCATTTGGTGATTTACGGGCGTCGCGGTGGTATGAGCTGTTCCACGCCACCGATCGATCCAGTGCAGCTTGGGCGCCTGCGAACTCAATCGGAGAAAATAATGGCGGGGGAAATCCGATCTAAGCTGCCTAAGCAGGGGGTCTTGCTCCGGGCCGTGGGCCTGGGGGGCTAGCCACGCCGCGGTCGCTCTGTTAGCGGTGGGTCAGCCACGCCGCGGTCGCTCTGTTAGCGGTGGGTTAGCCACGCCGCGGTCGCTCTGTTAGCGGTGAGTTAGCCACGCCGCGGTCGCTCTGTTAGCGGTGGGTTAGCCACGCCGCGGTCGCTCTGTTAGCGGTGAGTTAGCCACGCCGCGGTCGCTCTGTTAGCGTTTGGTCAGCCACGCCGCGGTCGCTCTGTTAGCGGTGGGTCAGCCACGCCGCGGTCGCTCTGTTAGCGGTGGGTCAGCCACGCCGCGGTCACTCTGATAGCGGTGGGTCAGCCACGCCGCGGTCGCTCTGATAGCGGTGGGTCAGCCACGCCGCGGTTGCTCTGTTAGCGTTGGGTTAGCCACGCCGCGGTCACTCTGTTAGCGTTGGGTTAGCCACGCCGCGGTCGCTCTGTTAGCGGTGAGTTAGCCACGCCGCGGTCGCTCTGTTAGCGGTGGGTTAGCCACGCCGCGGTCGCTCTGTTAGCGGTGGGTTAGCCACGCCGCGGTCGCTCTGTTAGCGGTGGGTTAGCCACGCCGCGGTCGCTCTGTTAGCGGTGAGTTAGCCACGCCGCGGTCACTCTGTTAGCGGTGAGTTAGCCACGGCGCAGTCGCTCTGTTAGCGGTGAGTTAGCCACGCCGTGGTCACTCTGTTAGCAGTGAGTTAGCCACACCGCGGTCGCTCTGTTAGCGGTGAGTTAGCCACGCCACGGTCGCTCTGTTAGCGGTGAGTTAGCCACGCCGCGGTCGCTCTGTTAGCGGTGAGTTAGCCACGCCGCGGTCGCTCTGTTAGCGAGCAACTCTATTTGCATCAAATCTTGAGAACATATTGGCCACAGGACCTCAAAAGGTTGCAGAGACTTGACTTCACATTGCCAGGAAAGAATACCACCTTGCCACAAAGCGCATTCCTTCACAGCCGATGGAACAGAAGAATGTGCTTTTCCAAAAAACGCTCGACTGGTTACAGCTTCCTTCAAAGCAAAGGAGAGGAGAGGGGGAGGGAGGAAGGGTTAGGGTCTGCTTACTTTGGGGAGGGGTGCACGTTTCGAATTTCCCTGGGAGCTGAGGATCAGAACCGGCTCTCGGGTTCTGATGGCCCTAAACAAGAATGTTGTGGTGGCCCGAAAGTGCTCCAACATAAATCTCAACCACCACTTACACTTGAATTGGGTGGCAGTTGTAGTATAATGGGTCTTGTAACCTGAAGGTCACAGGCTCAATTACCAGATAAGACACTGCCGTTGTACCCTTGAGCGAGGTACTTAACCTGCATTGCTTCAGTATACATACAGCTGTTTAAATGGATGCTAGATAAATGTAAGTCGCTCTGGATATGAGCGTCTGCTAAATGCCTGTAATGTAATGTAATGGATTGTGTGGCCCAGGGATGGTTGAAACCCTAATTGACTGTGTTGAATTTGCTCCAGCGGCTGGCTTTTCCTTAGAAAAAAATGTTTAGTGCGGATATTTTAATGATGTAGTTACCTGTACACCTATGGCAATTATAGACATTCAGGGTTTATATGGTCAATAGAAGCAAATGGCGCCCTTTCCCTGGTGGAGGCAATGGACTGAAACATTGAAGTGTTCAGCCTTGTCTTTACTGACTGCAGATCTTTTATAAATGATCTTTACTGCAGTGGGTGGCAGTGCAGGTTTTGTGAAGCTGTGGTTCTAGCTAAGAGGTTCCAGGTTCAAATCCAAGGTGAGGCACTGACGGCATATCAACATCTAAGCTGTGTAAGTCACTCTGTTTAAAGGCATCTGCTTGGTATATAAATAATAATAATAATAATAATAAAGCAAATGATGAATGATTCATTTTTGAGTGTGATTTTCCCTGTGAGGGAATTAATGAAAACTGAACAAGTGAATGCGCAGGTGGGTTTTGGGGTACAGTTGTGAACCCCCATTTCCACCATAAGGAAAGGGCCCCAGGCTGCCTGTGTAGGTATTGCTCCTGAGTGTGTGTTATTCCTGTCTGAAAGCGCACGCTGTCTGCAGATTTATGCCCATATGGTTTGTTGTCACTACCCCCATCGTCAGGCATCCAGTTCGGTATTTGCGGACATTCTTGCTCAAGATTGTACGCCATAATTCAGTCAGATTTTGCTTTGTGGGAGCCTGTTTCCTAATATACTTTATTTCAGTTTTAAGTGCAAGCACATGTCACAAAGTTCTGGATGTGTAATTATGTGATATATATTCTGTCAGCCAAACTTCGAGTGTCAGACCAGAATTCACACTTTTATGGGTTTTTTTTTTGTTTTTTGTTTCTCTCTTGAGCCTCTCAGGAAAAATCTTGAATATTTTACAGACGTTGAGAAGTGCGGAGAGATTCTGCAATATTGTTGAGAAAACATGTTTTTCTTGGAGAGAACTTTGTCCTCACAACACACATTAGCCTTTTTTATATTCGCTGTTGAAATGATTCCTCTCGAGGCACAACAGGACCTGAACGTATCCACAGCAACCTGCCTAATTCTGTGTATTTCTTCACGGTCATTGTGGTTTTATTTGTTGTATCTTCGTTGTGTTTCAGTGCTTCTTTTCTCAAAATATTGAACTGTTAAGAGGCTGGAAAGCCCACCTCTACATCTACTCTCTTTGCTCCTTTGTCCCATGATAACTGATGGTTTGTTAAGCTGCCTGTTTTAGTGGAACACCCCAGAACAGTGCCAGTCTATTAATAGCGGTTCTTTACCCAGAATGCAGTCATATGCAGCCGTGATTCCAGTCTACCTGTGACCCGCGTACCGTATCTCTCCTGCTTAACGGCTCTGTCTCGGGCTGTGAAACAGGCCTTCCTCTCACCGGTAATGCCAGGGCGTGGGAGTGCTGCTTCCTGGGGGGGGGGGGGGATTTTGGGCTGTTTTGGAGGTAGAAAAGTGCGTTCAGCGCACCCAATGGAAGCCCCTATACCCACCCCCCACCCCCGCCAGGTGCTGTCTTTGGTTCCCTCGTTCGCTTCCTCCCTCTCTCTGTGGAATGTGACAGGGTCTCCATCTGTGGGAAAGGTGTGCGTGTGTGTGTGCGCGCGCCTGTGTGTGTGTGTGTGTGTGTGTGAGAGAGAGAGCTGGGGAGAGTGGTAGAGGACACTGCAGAGTTCTTCACTTTATTAATACCTACAATACTGCTGCCTCTGGCCCAGATATGAGCACAGAATGCAGACACACACACACACACACACACACAGACACACACACACACACACTAGCGTTCTCGCTCTGTTTCACTTCTCTCTTCTTCCTTCTCTTTCCTTATTTATCTTTCCTTGTCTCCTTGTTTTCATTTTCTTTCTCTCTGCTTTTCTCTTTTCATTTCTTTCCCCCCCCCCCCCCCCCTCATTCTCTGGGTCAGGCTGTGTGGGTTTGGATGCTCTCTCTCTGTCCTTCTCCCTCCCCATGTTTCTCTCTCTCTCTTTCTCTCTCCTCATCTCTCTCTCTCTCTCTCTCTCCCTCCCTCCCCCTCAGTTTGGGTGCAGGCTGTTAGAGGTGCAGTGTGTCTGTGTGTGTGGAGGGGCAGATGGTGCAGTCACACAGGGCCACCCCCCCCCCCCCCCCGCATCCCCACTCCGCCCCCCTCCCAGCTGGAGTGTTGTTTGGACGGTTGTCCTGTGAAGCAGGCCTTTAGCCCTCCCTGTTAAAGTGGCTCACAATGAGGGCGCTAACAGGCTGCTAGCACAGACAGTGCCCTGCCAGCGCATCGCGTTGCGTAACTGTGTGTTCTCTTAAAACCTCCATGAGCCTGTCGGTCCTCTCAAAGCTACATAAACATGACAAAACCAAAACTATTTTTTTACCCCTTTTTTTTTTTCCTCTCACTGTTACCGGATTGCTTTTGTTTTCTTGGAAATTGTTTTTTTTTCTCTCCTGGTCTCAGTGTTCTTTCAGCAACTCGCATTGGTAAATCAGTCGGAAACATCCCTGGATGCGCGGACGCTTTAGTATGAATATATTATGGTGCGTTTAAAAAAAAAAAAAAAAAAAAAAAGACATTTGGATAGACTGCTTGTGGTTACCTTACACCTCCAAAGCTCTTACGTGACCCCTCCTAGAGATGGGATCTTAAATGGCGCTGCGCAGGGATCTTATCCAGGCTGCAGTAGCCTAATTTTCCCCGAAGGCTTTTGAAGAGAAAAATTCCGATGCTAATGGATGAGTCAGAGGCGAAAGTGTACTGCCTGTCCGAACCCCGATCGCTGGCAGTGTAAACACGGCTCTGGCAGATGGCATTGTGGGAGTATGTGAGCAATCAGTGATTAGGCATGATTAACAGGCCACGTATCTCCCTCTGCCTGATAAACAGGCCAACCCTCCCTCTGCCTGATAAACAGGCCAGCCATCCCTCTGCCTGTACCGTCTGCCCTCTCTCTCACTCTCTCGCTGTCTGCTATCCTGTTCCCTCACTCCACCTCTCCCCATCCCTATCCCTCTCTCTTTTTCTTTTTCGCTCTCTCTCGCTCGCTCACTCTCACTCTCTCTTCCTTTGTCTCTCTCTCTCTCTCCCTCTCTCTCGTTCTGAAACGAGGCCCCGAAAAAACACCGACCTGCAGACAAAGGCCACTTTCGGTCCTGTTGCCAAGGAGACCGAAGTCTCCTGCCGACGGTGTGTTTCTCAGCCGAGGCCCCTCTCAACTTTTCGGTGATCAGCGGGAGAAACCACCCCCTGCCCCCCCCCCCCCAACCCCCCACCCCCCGCCCCGCGCCCCCCCCGCGGGTAATATCAGAGCGCCGCGCTCTCACAGTTTAAAAAATGCTGCGTCCGAGTCTATCCACGTGCAGTATGGGGGGTTTTGGTTTTTTTTTTTCGTCCAACAGCAGTTAAAGATCCCAGGTTTTTTTTTTTTTTTTTACCTGCTCCAGGCCCAGCGTGGCCCCGTGTTGTAAAAGGAAATGGACCTGGGAAATGATTTATGGGAGAAATAAAAAGAAAAATAGACTCCAGCCTTTCGCTGGTCTGCTCCCCCTGAATGCGAGGATTGTGGGGGGGGGGCTCTGTGCTGTGCAGCAAGGGCTTCTGGGAGGGAGAGAGAGAGAGAGAGAAACAAATCGCTGACAGGTGAGCGCAGCACAGCACAGCATCTGAGAAGCGGCGTGATCGCTTTACCGTCTGAGCGCGCGGATGCTGTTAGCAGTTAGCAGTTAGCGGTTGGCTGGCTGACGGAGAGGCCAGTTAATATGCGCCCCCCTCCACCCCCCCACCACCACCCCCCCCACGCTGGGTCCGTGGCTCTCTCCTCTCCCGCAGGGCGTCGGCGCTCACAGTGGGCCTCTTTGTGAGCCGCCGCTGTACACCACCGCTGTACGCCACCGCTGTACGCCACCGCTGTACGCCGCGGTCCGTTCAGGGAGAACAAATTTTTTAAAAAGCCGCTTGCCCTTAATTCGCGGTTCTTTTCTCCTCTCTTCTGCCCGCTCGCGCAGTCGTCGCTGACGTCGGCCGCGTATATTTAGAGCGCCGATATCAGAGGAGAAGGCCCGGAGCCTGGGGTAAAACTGTGCCAGCCCGTCCAGTCCACGGCCCTCTCTGAGCAGACATAACTGCCCCCCTCCTTCCCCCCCGCCCCCCCCCCCTCGCTTACTGGGATTCTCTGCTCTCCTTTTCTCTTCGATTTCGTCCTTCGTTTGAGTCCCGACGTTCTCGGATGGGACGGGGAGATAAAAACCAAACAAATTAACGGAAAGGGAGCACTTCAGGATTGATTTATCCAGAAGGGACTCAGACTGGCCAATAAAAGACAGCGTTTTTTTTCCGGCTTAATTGAATTTGGGGGGCTGTCTGTCGTCCCCTAAAAATGAGGATCCCCCCTGGGTGTGAGGGAGCGTGTCGGGCCTGGTCCTTGGAGGGCGGTGCAGAAATTAAGTAATTACACGGGCCGTATCAAATCAAATGAAGACAGCTCAAATGCACTCGTATTGCACACTTTATGGGACACTTGTCGTGATGTGCTTGGCTGCCTAAAACGGTCACAAAAGCAAACACAGGGCAGTGGGGGCAAAAGGGGCAGGAGGGGCAAGAAGAAACTCTCTTCCAGGGGGGCAAAAAAGAAGAAACCTTGGGAGGAAAATGTTTCAGCGGGGGAGGGGGGAGAGGGGGTTACTCCTCAGGCCAGCTCTGGGTGTGAGCACTCAGTGACTGACAGTCAGTCAGTTTTTGATTGGATGTAAGACAGGCGGCTAGAGTGGGCGGTCCTGGGGTGGGGTCAGCTGGGTTGGGGTAGGCACGGTTGCCAGATTTAGAGTTTGTAAAAACTGGACGCAGACCGAACGTCATGTTGTCCGGTTGGGACCACAAACCCGACCTGGTTTCAACTCATTTGCAAAAAAAAAAACACATTCCGGTCAAAAAACTGGGCATCTGGCAACCCTTGGTGGTGCTCTGAGATGAAAAATGGCAGGGGAGGGGGTGGGGGTGCAGGGGTGGGAGGACAGCAGGGTCAGGATTCGTCACAGGGCTTAGGCCAGGTGACCTTAAAACACCGAAACCCTGGCATTAGCATTCCAGCGGCTGGCTTCACGCGCAGCTCGTGACACGCTGACTGAAGGGAGCTCTTGCGGTTTAAGTCTCTGCCGTTACCTCCTGTTTGCACACCTGTCCCATTTCTGTGTGCCGGGGTCACGCTGACTGTCTTCGTCTGTCCTGACTTTGAGTTTCCTGTCTGTCGGCTTCTCCATCGGAGGAGAGATCTCCATCTCCGTGGGGAATTCCTGGTTTAAAATGAAGGATAAATAAAAGAAAACGCATCGTCTGCTCTTCAGAGAGAGTGAGACGAGAGCAGCAGTTTTTTACTGCTGTTGTTAATCTCTGTTCTTTCAGGGGAAAAGCAGTTCAGTCTCCTCCCTGGGCTGCCCCCAGTAATTGAATCCCTGGGTTCGTACCCTTTGGCCCTCATAAATGACTGTTCTGTGTGTCTTTGTGAGGTGGTGGTGGGGGGGGGGGGCGGTTGGGGGGTGGGGGGATGGAACGCCTGTCTCCGGGGGAAACGGCTAGTGTTCTCACAACTCTACCGGAACTCCTACAACACCAGCGCTTGCAAAAAACTGGGTCACAAGCCCACATCGGTTTCCTTTTATTTGTATTTTTTAAAATAATTTCCTTGTAATTTTTTGCAAGGAGGTTTTTTTTTTTTTTTGAAGGTGCGCTCCATGGTAACACATACCTAGACAGCATAAGCTTCAGCTGAGGTACACAATTTAGCGCTTAGCAGGGTGAAAAGTGTCTTATTCAGCGATATCTGGCTCGCGTTAGCACACACACACACACACACGCACCGGTGTTGAATTTCCTTTGGATTTTCTGTGAGGTGCAGCGCTTGTCCTCTTTTTTTCCCCCCATTAAGGGGAATGGTGTGTGGTAATGGGCTGGTTCCTTCCGCTTTGCGATGTATTTTGGCTGGCTGAAGCGATAGTTTCTCATTTTTAAAGCTTTGCCCCCCTCCCCCCTCCCCCTACCCCCGCTGGCTCTCATTTTTTTTAAAGCCGCAACTTAAACCATTATGGCAGCTGTTAGGATATGAGCGCGCGGGGTTTTGAAGCAGAGAAGGCTGTCGTGTTTCGCACTCGGATAAATGCTCTTTTTCAGGCTTCTGATTGGTTAAGTCGCCGAAAGCGGTTTTCCACAAAGGCAGTCTAGAATTTATAGGCCGGTCTGAACGGGTTTGGTCCAGATGTCAGGTTATAATGCTGCTGCGCAAGTCGACTCGCAAGTGTTTGTGTTTGTGTTTTTGTTTGTGTTTGTGTTTGTGTTTGTGTTTTTGTTTGTGTTTGTGTTTGTAGTCCAACACGGGCGGCTAATCTGGGGAATGGCCTCGGGCCAGATGACATCACTGCGTCCTGATATGTCCCGTGAGTGATGTCACAGGTCCTAGCCATGTGACCTCACCTTTACCGTCTCTATTTCCCCCCCCAGTTTCTGCGGCAGGTATCACACGCCCACTTAGTACTCACCCCAACATTCACACACCCACTTAGTACTCACCCCAACATTCACACACCCACTTAGTACTCAGCCCCAACATTCACTCTCCTGCTAAGTACTCAGTCTCACTTTTCCTTCTGCAAAAGGCACTCCATTTCAGTAGTGGAGAGCGTGCCTTGTTCCATCTAATTAGAGGTTTGTTAATGTGCAATATGGGCCTTGGGGAATCTCTCTATTCCTCCCTCCCCCCCTCCCTCCTCTCCCCTCTCCCCCACTCTCTCTTCCAGGGCTGTTTTCTTTTTTTTCCCCTTCATCTTTTCTTTCTGCTCGAATAACCAGAAATAATCAATAATTTCTGATGGCTTTTTTTCTCCCTTTTTAAAATTTTTTTATTTTTTCTTTAAAGCAAATTGAGATTTGAGGACAGCAGCCATTTGGAGACAATGTGTGAGATTTGATGGGATCTTTACACAGAAGAGGGGGGGGGTCACGGGGTCTGTGAGTGAATGAAGGAACAGGTGTGCGGGGCACACTTGGGGGGGGGGGGGGGGAGTGATTAACGCGCATTAAAAACACCCCCCAGAGGGATAATCACTGGTGCTGCGTTCTGGTGAGTTGCTGCTTAAGTATACCTGAGGCATTTAGCATTTAGCAGAGATTTGCACAGCCTCTAGCTTCTACATGCAGTCGGTTTCAATAGCTGGACTCAATTCAAGTTAAGTACCTCGCTCAAGGGTACAACGGCAGTGGTCCCACCTGGGAATTGAACCCAGAACTTCTGGTGTTACACAGGCCTGGTTCTCTGAACCATTGCTTAAATAGTTATAATTCACAGTGTGCATCGACTGACATCGAACCCACAACCTTATGATTACTGTCACAAAGGTTCTACTCCACGGGTTCACCATGGAGTAGGATAAAGGGGGTGTGATCCTTTAGGGGTTCAGAGTCTACAGGAGGACAGGCCAGCGTTAAAGACAGAGGTCTGTTTAATTTTGTCCATCACGTCTCTCGGGCGAGGAGACAAGGAGGTAACGGGGAGGACAGCTGGTCTTCCTCGTAGTGTTGACAGACTGCTGAGGGACTGTAGTCATTTAAATGAATCAAGACGCAAGTGTTGACAAGGAGAATCATGGGACTCGTATTTTTTTATTTTATTTTGTTGTCTAGGAATCTGTTCCCGCTAATTTAACCAAACAGATGAGACGGATTCGCAGAGGGGAGGATTTTCGTTTTGAGCGAAACCGAGCGAGCGAGGCGGCGAAACGAGCGCCGACTGTCACGGTTTTTCGCGAGGCGGAACGCGGGAACGTCGAAGTAAACAGCGTTAGCGATCCACCCCCCCGGCGTGAGAGGAGCTAGTTAATAATAAGACGGGGGGGGGGGGGGGGGTGCGAGACGTGCTGTGAAGCGAGTGTTAATGGGGCGCGAGAGTAAAGTAGGTGCTCGATCTCCTGCCGAAGTGCTTTCTTACGCGGCGGTTTGGCGGTCTGTAAGGATGACTGAACAGACGGCGGTGTGCGCTGTGTTTGTGATGCGCTGTCCTAAACCGCCACTCTGGTTTTCAGGCGGTCAAGTTACCACCATGAACATCCGAGGCGATGCGCTGTGTAAGCTCTTAGAGACGTCCGCTGTTGAAAATGGTGATTCCGTTGCGCTGATTCAATATACCCACAACGTGTTCCTGCTCATTCAAACCCATAATGGATTTCACACGCTACATTCCGAGTCTTATCTTCGACAAAATAATTAGTCACCTCTGGACACTAACTAAATTCAGTAGGCTATGATTTCATCAGGGCTGTGTTCATCTGTGTTGTGATCTCGTGCATTAGTTTTTTTTTTCTTCTTTTTTCTCACCGTTCGTCATTTTAAAACGCAGCTCTGGCGTGTCCTTTGATGAATCAGATTTTCCTTCATTAGGAGAGAGGGCTACTGTTTGAAAGAGAGAGGAAGGCTCTGCCGGGACGCCGGCTCCTTCCTTTGATGTCGTCTAATGCAATAATACTTCTGGAGACGCTGTGTAAACCACTTAAACCCCCCGAGCGCATTCGGACGAGAGGACAAATGTAAGGGGAAAGTCCTGCCAAAATGTCTCTCTGGCTCACGTCACACACAAAAAACAATCGGTTTGGTGTATGGTTACGACAGCCGCCGTGTTATTCCACCCTACAGAACTTTCGGTTGCGTAGAGCGGAGATGAACTCTGGTCGTTTTCTACGGCTCGTTCCCCTGAGCTGCGTTTTATCTTCCAGTGGAGGAATGTTGGTCATGAGATGTTCTCTTGATCCGGCGTGGCTGTTCAGCGCATCATGTGCTAGCAGCATTTTTTCTTTTTTTTTTTTACGGTTAAATGAGTTATTGGGGTCAGCGTGGAGAGAGAGAGAGAAAGAGAGAGAAAGAGAGAGAGAGAGAGAGAGAGAGAGAGAGAGAGAGAGAGGAGAGAGAGAGAGAGAGAGAGAGAGAGAGAGAGAGAGAGAGAGAGAGAGAGAGAGAGAGAGAGAGAGAGAGAGAGAGAGAGAGAGAGAGAACCGAAGCTGGCAATGATGCAGATTAGAGATATTATCTGCAGTTCTGAAGATCCGATCAGTGTCCAGCCGACGTTCCCGTTAATAACAGCTGCGATTTCTCACTGTAAAACAAGAGCACCCAGGCCAGGCCTGGGATAAATATGAGACCTTAACCTGGGTCAAATGTCTGACTTTAAGCTGCAGTTACATACTGTAGCCTTGATTTTACTCTTCAAAACACAAAGTACAGATTACTAACGATTCCAAAAGAGGTAGATCTTCCTCTCACTCGTGATAAGAACAACAACAAAAAAGGAATAGAAGTGACTTCATTGATGTTTAAAAAAAAAAAAGATGTATTACATGCATTTAAATGCTAATCCGCCAATGCCTTTGACATTCTGGCATGTAGCCTCGTCTTATGCAAACAAACTGACTGTGCAGTTTTATTTGAATGCAAAGAACACTAGCTTGGCCTTGGTTTAGCCTCCTGGGATTCCTTGAAGAGAGAATTTGGATGTAGATCAGCATTTCAAGGCCTCTGACACAAGTTCAGCTTTCCACCCCCACCCCCCACCCCCCCCTTTATAAAAATGGAATTTCCCCGAATGCAGCGGCGTCGGGGGGAAGGGGGTGAATGCGTGAGCGGAGAGGGGTATGGTGAATGGTTGAAGCCGCACCCTTCTGAAAGTTGCTCTTTGAGCTGCAGCACGTGGGGTGATCTTCCCTTAAACCCTCCTAAGCACTTGTTTGGGTCTGTCAGCGCAGGAATTAATGAATGCCACACTAGCTGTGTGGAGCAGAATGGCGCAGAAGTCCTTGTGCTCCCCGGAGAGATGACACACACATAACAATACCTTACTGTTATTATTTACTGCACACGTACACACACAAGCACACACATACACACACAGTTTTATATTCACTGCGTGTGTGTGTGTCTGTGTGTGTGTACTTGTGTGTGTGTTTGATGTATGGAATTTGATGCATGGATGGCATTTCCTTTCTGAATAATACACCCAAAAATGTCTGAATAAGAACCTTGGAGGGGGGGGGGGGTTGTCGTGGGTTGCTGATCCAAACACAAAAGCTATGGAGCTCATTGGCCGAAACGTTCTTCTAGTGTCCAATCAGTGCCTCGGAGGGCGGAGCACCGGACTCCCCAGTCTGTGCCCGCAGGACAGCAGGCTTAGGCTTGCCAGGGAGGATTATGGGATTGTATGAGAGCACAGCTGTATGTATGTACGCTGCGGGAGACAGGAAGGCAGGCGGGTTGTTCTACTCAAAGCTGCGGGTTTCCTGGGCTGCGTGGGGTGACCCTACCGGCCCGGGCTGCCTGTAACGGTTGCCGCTTCTGTAGAGGGGCGGGGGGACATTGTCCGTGTTCTCCACAGTTCTCCGTGTTCTCCACGGTTCTCTGCCGCTGTTGCACGAGTGTGGGGGGGGAGGTTGGGGGGGAGATGGAGTGGTATGGCGGTTCTCAGCAGCAGACCCCAGGGGGTGCTGGGGGGTGCTGGGGGGGGTGCCGGTAAATCTTTGGGGAGGGTGGCGGAGCGGTGGACTGCTTTCAGCAGAGCTGCAGTCAGCGCCGCGGGACCAATCCTGGGCCCCCCAGCGCTAATGAAATGCGTGTCCCCTCATTAGGCTAAATGCCCCCTAGCGGGCCGCACTTACTTACCCTGAGTGCATCTGCACACACGGCGTCTGTCTAATGTTACACAGGGGGGCTCCAACCGTCCCTCCCCCTCCCCACACACCCCCCCCGCAGAACAAACATGGTTAAAAACATAGCGGACAGTACAAAGAGCGCACAGACACCCCCGCCGCCCCCCACCCTCCCCTGGGGTGAGCCTGCGGGCTGCCAGACCCTGCTGCGCTCTCTCTCTCTCTCTCTCTCTCTCTCTCTCCTTCTCCGTGTCTCTCTCTCTCTCTCTGCGTGAACGCGCTCGCAGCCAGCGCTGGTTTGGACGGCTCCCGCAGGTGATTTCCCGCTTGCGGTTAATTAACTGAGGGGGGCCGGACCTCCTCGCACTGGGATGGCGCCCCCTGGTGGGTGGCATTTGTATGTGCAGGGGATGAAGGGAAGCGCGGGGGTGTGAGGGTTTGGGAAGATGCTTGGGGGGAGGGGGTCATGGGCTAAGGTACAGGATGGAAATTGTTACATCAGCACAAACATTGTGTTTGCATTGCTGAATGGCCTGTTCTCCTCATTATTATTCTTATGTTCTAGTTGGGCTGAATGGCTTGTTCTCTTCGTTATGTAGTCTTGTGTTCTTATGTTCTTATGGTCCTTACACCGCTGCTGTTAAAGACATAACTCTGGGTCCAAACCGAGCTCAAATGGCTGCTTCTGTTCCTGGGCAGCAGGAGGAAGGACACGGTCCATAGCAACCAGATCCGCGCGGTCCTTAGTAACGGGCCGTTCCTTGGCCGTCGAGGCGATGGCCATGTGGCGCGTTTTTCGCGGGAACACGGCAGGGGCGTGTTTATTTGTTCCGCGCGGCTCTGGAGCGGCGCGAAAGAGGAGCCGGCGTGTGTCACCAGCCCCGATGGAGCCGCAGCTTTCACACGAATGCCAAAGGAACCGCCCCCCGCCACCCGCCGCGTGAGTCACGGCTCGCTCCGACGTTCGCGGCTCGCCCGCTGCCCGGAATGTTCCGCCATCGCAGACGCCGGTCACGGAAGGGCTGCTGTTAAGAGACGTTTTTTATCGTCACGTTCAGTTCACGGTTTCAGCTCTGCTCCCTGCCTCTCTGAAGACCTTTTGTTATTCCAAATAACATTTGTCCCAAATTCTTAATGAGTGCACCTGCCCGTTTCAGAAATAAAATATTTTTGGTTTGTATGAAAACCTGTAGAGGAGAATCATTAGTATGTATATCATGCTATACTGTGTTCTATGCTACATAACTTAGTTACCACATATGTACAATGATGCTTATGTCTTTATATTTCCATTTATGTATCTTTATGTTTAAATAAAATGCACTGGGGAATTGTGGGCTCTTTGTCTCTTTAAAGTAAGACCCTACCTCAGCCCCTCCCTGGTTCCCAACACAGACTGAGTGCTTATGGCTCGTAGTCTATGTACGTGTGAGTGTGTGTGTGTGCGCACATGCATGCATGCCTGCATGTGTGTGTATGCATGTGCGTATCAGCAGGAGGTGTGTGCGCGTGCGTGCACGTGTGTGTGTAGTGAACATTAATGAGATGTAAATCAACAGGAGGTGTAAGTGTGTGTGTGTGTGTGTGTGTGTGTGTGCATGTGTGTGAAGTTAGCAGTAATGAGATGTTAACCAGCAGGACGTGTGAGTGTGTGTGTGTGTGTGTGTGTGTGTGTTTGTCGTTAGCAGTAATGAGATGTTAACCAGCAGGAGGTGTAAGTGTGTGTAGTTAACATTAATGAGATGTTAATGAGCTGGGGCTGTGTGTGTGTGTGTGCAGTTAGCAGTAATGGGATGTTAATGAGCTGATGCTGTGTGTGTGTGTGTGTGTGTGTGTGTGTGTGTGTGTGTGTGCAGTTAGCAGTAATGGGATGCAAATCTGCAGGAAGTGTGTGTGTGTGTGTGTGTGCAGTTAGCAGTAATGGGATGTTAAACAGCAGGAAGTGTGTGTGTGTGTGTGTGTGCATGTGTGTGCTGTGTGTGTACAGTTGTGTCTGAACGCACATGAATATGTGTGTGTATGTGGCTGCCGGTAATGTGGTGTAAGCCAGCTGGAGCCTGTGTGTGTGTGTGTGTGTGTGTGTGTGTGTGTGTGTGCTTGTGTTCCTGCATATAAGTGGGTGAAAGTGAGTTTGGGTGTGTGTCGGTGTATATTCACGTGAGTGTGTGTGTCAGTGTGTTTCTGTCATGTTGGGGTGTTCAGGAGTACATACCTGCTGTGCTCAGATGTGTGGCAGGAGTGTTCCGGCTATGTTCAGGTGTGTGACAGGTGTGTTCAGTTTGTGTTCAGGTGTGTGACAGGTGTGTTCAGTTTGTGTTCAGGTGTGTGACAGGTGTGTTCAGTCTGCGTTCCGGTGTGTGACAGGCGTGTTCAGTTTGTGTTAAAGTGTGTGACAGGTGTGTTCAGTTTGTGGTCAGGTGTTTGACAGGTGTGTTCAGTTTGTGTTCAGGTGTGTGACAGGTGTGTTCAGTTTGTGTTCAGGTGTGTGACAGGCGTGTTGAGGCTGTGTTCAGGTGTGTGACAGGTGTGCTTGTTTGTCTCCCCAGGGGCACGGAGAGGTTTTGGCGAGAGGGACGGCCATGGAGGGGGACTGCCTCAGCTGCATCAAGTACCTGATGTTCGTCTTCAACTTCTTCATCTTTGTGAGTCTTCCTCACCCTCTCCTCTCCCCTCCCACTGGTTCACAGGCCCCTGTGCTCACGAATACAGCCCCCGGTTCACTGTCTCAGCACCACGGTATAGCACACAGGGCTATAACAGTGCTGTGACATGAGTGTGTGTGTGTGTGTGAGCGTGACTCTGCATTTTCAAACACGCGTTGATTGGGGGGGGGGGGGAGAAAGACACAACGTTGGGTCTGTGATCGCAGCTTTCTCAGGGATAATCGAGTGCTATCCGCCCTCTGTCAGCACCTGTCTTACCGTCCTATCAGCAGGGAAATCCAGGGTGCAGACGGACTTGTCCCTGATGCCGTCCTTGATCAGATTTCGGTGTGAAAACCAGCGGTGGTGGTCTTTGTTCTCGGGCCCTGGATAAAGCAGGGGAGGGAAGTGTCAGACGGGGCGTGGGGGGGGGGGGGGAATTGCAGGTCTGTCAGACAGGCTTTATGGGAACGCGGCGCGGTGACCTGCTCTGCGATGCCATCGGGCTGTAATTACGTTTCCCCCGATCGCGGTCGCAGGTAATCCACTCAGGACCCGTCAGCGCTCGAGACAAGCCGCTCGTGGGGTTTAGCGCTCCGTTGATGGACTGAAACTGACGAGCGCTGAAGTCCTGCGTGTGTGTGTCCTGCGTGCGTGTCCTGCGTGCGTGTCCTGCGTGTGTGTGTCCTGCGTGCGTGTCCTGCGTGTGTGTCCTGCGTGTGTGTGTCCTGTGTGTGTGTGTCCTGTGTGCGTGTCCTGCGTGCGTGTCCTGCGTGTGTGTCCTGCGTGCGTGTCCTGCGTGCGTGTCCTGCGTGTGTGTCCTGCGTGTGTGTGTCCTGCGTGCGTGTCCTGCGTGTGCGTCCTGCGTGTGTGTCCTGCGCGTGTGTCCTGCGTGCGTGTCCTGCGTGTGTGTCCTGTGTGTGTGTGTCCTGCGTGTGTGTCCTGCGTGTGTGTCCTGCGTGTGTGTCCTGCGTGTGTGTCCTGCGTGCGTGTCCTGCGTGCGTGTCCTGTGTGTGTGTCCTGCGTGTGTGTCCTGTGTGTGTGTCCTGTGTGTGTCCTGCATGCGTGTCCTGCGTGCGTGTCCTGTGTGTGTCCTGCGTGCGTGTCCTGCGTGTGTGTCCTGCGTGCGTGTCCTGCGTGTGTGTCCTGCGTGTGTGTCCTGCGTGTGTGTCCTGCGTGCGTGTCCTGTGTGTGTGTCCTGCGTGTGTGTCCTGTGTGTGTGTCCTGTGTGTGTCCTGCATGCGTGTCCTGCGTGCGTGTCCTGTGTGTGTCCTGCGTGCGTGTCCTGCGTGTGTGTCCTGCGTGCGTGTCCTGCGTGTGTGTCCTGCGCGTGTGTCCTGTGTGTGTGTCCTGCGTGCGTGTCCTGTGTGTGTCCTGCGTGTGTGTCCTGTGTGTGTCCTGCGTGCGTGTCCTGCGTGCGTGTCCTGTGTGTGTCCTGCGTGCGTGTCCTGCGTGCGTGTCCTGCGTGTGTGTCCTGCGTGCGTGTCCTGTGTGTGTCCTGCGTGTGTGTCCTGTGTGTGTGTGTCCTGTGTGTGTGTCCTGCGTGTGTTTCCTGCGTGCGTGTCCTGTGTGTGTCCTGCGTGTGTGTCCTGTGTGTGTGTGTCCTGCGTGCGTGTCCTGTGTGTGTCCTGCGTGTGTGTGTCCTGTGTGTGTGTCCTGCGTGCGTGTCCTGCGTGTGTGTCCTGCGTGTGTGTCCTGCGTGTGTGTCCTGTGTGCGTGTCCTGCGTGCGTGTCCTGCGTGTGTGTGTCCTGCGTGCGTGTCCTGCGTGCGTGTCCTGCGTGTGTGTCCGGCGTGCGTGTCCTGCGTGCGTGTCCTGCGTGTGTGTCCTGCGTGTGTGTCCTGCGTGTGTGTCCGGCGTGCGTGTCCTGCGTGCGTGTCCTGCGTGTGCGTGTCCTGCGTGCGTGTCCTGCGTGTGTGTCCTGCGTGTGTGTCCTGCGTGTGTGTCCTGCGTGCGTGTCCTGCGTGTGTGTCCTGCGTGCGTGTCCTGTGTGTGTCCTGCGTGCGTGTCCTGCGTGTGTGTCCTGCGTGCGTGTCCTGTGTGTGTCCTGCGTGTGTGTCCTGTGTGTGTCCTGCGTGCGTGTCCTGCGTGTGTGTCCTGCGTGCGTGTCCTGTGTGTGTCCTGCGTGTGTGTGTCCTGTGTGTGTGTCCTGCGTGCGTGTCCTGCGTGTGTGTCCTGCGTGTGTGTCCTGCGTGTGTGTCCTGTGTGCGTGTCCTGCGTGCGTGTCCTGCGTGTGTGTGTCCTGCGTGCGTGTCCTGCGTGCGTGTCCTGCGTTGTGTCCTGCGTGTGTGTCCTGCGTGTGTGTGTCCTGCGCGTGTGTCCTGCGTGTGTGTCCGGCGTGCGTGTCCTGCGTGCGTGTCCTGCGTGTGTGTCCTGCGTGTGTGTCCTGCGTGTGTGTCCGGCGTGCGTGTCCTGCGTGCGTGTCCTGCGTGTGCGTGTCCTGCGTGTGTGTCCTGCGTGTGTGTCCTGCGTGCGTGTCCTGCGTGTGTGTCCTGCGTGCGTGTCCTGCGTGCGTGTCCTGCGTGTGTGTCCTGCGTGTGTGTCCTGCGTGTGTGTCCTGCGTGTGTGTCCTGTGTGTGTCCTGCGTGCGTGTCCTGTGTGTGTCCTGCGTGTCGTGTCCTGCGTGTGTGTCCTGCGTGTGTGTGTCCTGCGTGTGTGTCCTGCGTGTGTGTGTCCTGCGTGTGTGTCCTGGGTGTGTGTCCTGCGTGTGTGTCCTGCGTGTGTGTCCTGCGTGCGTGTCCTGCGTGTGTGTCCTGCGTGTGTGTCCTGCGTGCGTGTCCTGCGTGTGTGTGTTCCTGCGTGTGTGTCCTGCGCATGTGTCCTGCGTGTGTGTCCTGCGTGCGTGTCCTGCGTGTGTGTCCTGCGTGTGTGTCCTGCGTGCGTGTCCTGCGTGTGTGTGTCCTGCGTGTGTGTCCTGCGTGTGTGTCCTGCGCAGTGTGTGTCCTGCGTGTGTGTGTCCTGCGTGTGTGTGTCCTGCGTGTGTGTCCTGGTGCGTGTCCTGCGTGTGTGTGTCCTGCGTGTGTCCTGCGTGTGTGTCCTGCGTGCGTGTCCTGCGTGTGTGTCCTGCGTGTGTGTCCTGCGTGTGTGTCCTGTGTGGTCCTGCGTGTGTGTCCTGTGTGTCCTGCGTGTGCGTCCTGTGTGTCCTGCGTGTGTGTCCTGTGTGTCCTGCGTGTGTGTCCTGTGTGTCCTGCGTGTCCTGCGTGTGTGTCCTGTGTGTCCTGCGTGCGTGTCCTGTGTGTCCTGCGTGCGTGTCCTGCGTGTGTGTCCTGCGTGTCCTGCGTGTGTGTCCTGCGTGTCCTGCGTGTGTGTCCTGCGTGTGTGTCCTGCGTGTGTGTCCTGTGTGTCCTGCGTGCGTGTCCTGCGTGCGTGTCCTGTGTGTCCTGCGTGTGTGTCCTGTGTGTCCTGCGTGTGTGTCCTGCGTGTGTGTCCTGCGTGTCCTGCGTGCGTGTCCTGTGTGTCCTGCGTGTGTGTCCTGTGTGTCCTGCGTGTCCTGCGTGTGTGTGTCCTGCGTGCGTGTCCTGCGTGTGTGTCCTGTGTGTCCTGCGTGTGTGTCCTGCGTGCGTGTCCTGCGTGTGTGTCCGGTGTGTCCTGCGTGTCCTGCGTGTGTGTCCTGTGTGTGTGTCCTGCGTGTGTGTCCGGTGTGTCCTGCGTGTCCTGCGTGTCCTGCGTGCGTGTCCTGCGTGTGTGTCCTGAACACGGGGAGACGGGACTGCGGAGGTTCAGCACTAGGAGAGAACTGACTCATTTACATTACATTACATTACATTACAGGCATTTGGCAGACGCTCATATCCAGAGCGACGTACAACAAAGTGTATAACCATAACCAGGAACAAGTATGACGAAAACCCTAGAGAGAAGTACCGGTCCAAGTGCAGGGAACAACCGCATAGTTCAACTTGGACCCTGAAGGTTAAACTGATTAACACTAACAATGAGAACGGCAACAACGCAGTCTATGGAAAAAATACAAGCAGTAGTGAAGACAGTTAATGCACCTAAGTCACCTACGAAACAGCTGCCCATTTACTCAGCCTGCTAATTAAATTATCCCAGAGAAATCTCTTAATATTTCAGACAGCCACTCTGTCTGCACATAATGTAAATCTGAATATGGCATTCAAAGGAAGTATCCTATATGTGTATGTGTGTGTGTGTGTGTTTCTGTGTGCTTGCATACGCATGTGTGCGTGTGTGCGTGTACGTGTATGTGTATGTGTGTTTCTGTGTGTGTGTGTGTGCGTGGGCATCTGTGTGTGTGTGTGTGCGCGTGTGTGTGTGTGTGTGTGTGTGAGAGTCCTTATTGCAGTCCCTGCAGCTTGCTCTTGCAGGCCAATCAGAGTGCTCATTACAGTCACAGTCAGTGGCCCTGCTGTTCCTGAGGAGCTGAGGGGACAAGATCACAGCGAGGAACCCGCACCATGTGACCCATTCCTGCTGATCATGTGACCTGTGATTTCCATCAGCCCCCCCTCCCCCCCCCCTCCACCACCACCTGTTCCAGTCTGCTGTCCCACAGTTACACATGTTCAAATGTTCCTGTTTCCATAGCGATGCTTATTTTCTTTGTTCCCATTTACTGCTCATTCTTTTCCTCAGTCTTCAGTCTTTTCTCCGTATTTGAAGTCCTTTCATAACGGCTGCTCGATGCTGCAGCTTCAGAGCTGTGTGTGTGTGCGTGTTTGTGTGTGTGTGTGTATGTGTATTTGTGTATGTGTGTCTGTTGTGGTCGGACCCACGACCACACTTACAAACAGTTCCCTTGCCGGTATTTTCTGTTGCACACAAACACATCTGGCCTCTGACGCTTTGAGCGGTTGGTTTTCAAACAAACAGCCGAGCCAGACCGGTCGCACGGTAGCTGCGCTCAGCGCGACTTGCACAGTCATCGAATGTGCTGCGCGCGTGGGCGCTGGCCAGGCCTGTTTCTGTGCAGTCATAATGTGTGAGCACACAGTGTTTATATCAAAAGAACAAACACGCACAAAAATTGACGTGGAATAAGAATGAGTTACGTTCAGGAGAACAGTGTTAAGCCAACTTAATAATGATTTGATTGTGTGACATTTGGGTGCAGATCCCTTACTGTGTGCAGATGGGGTCCAGACCCCTGAATGTGTGCAGATTGGGTCCAGACCCTTGACTGTGTGCAGATGGGGTCCAGACCCCTGACTGTGTGTAGTTTGGTCCCAGACCCCTGAATGTATGCAGATGGGGTCCAGACCCCTGAATGTGTGGAGATTGGGTCCAGACCCCTGACCGTGTGCAGATCGGGTCCAGACCCCTGACCGTGTGCAGATCGGGTCCAGACCCCTGACCGTGTGCAGATTGGGTCCAGACCCCTGACCGTGTGCAGATTGGGTCCAGACCCCTGACCGTGTGCAGATTGGGTCCAGACCCCTGACCGTGTGCAGATTGGGTCCAGACCCTTGACTGTGTGTAGATTGGGTCCAGACCCCTGTCCGTGTGCAGATTGGGTCCAGACCCCTGACCGTGTGCAGATTGGGTCCAGACCCCTGACCGTGTGCAGATTGGGTCCAGACCCCTGACTGTGTGCAGATTGCGTCCAGACCCCTGACCGTGTGCAGATTGGGTCCAGACCCCTGTCCGTGTGCGTTCTGAGTGTGGCTCCTCTCTGTGTGCGTTTGGCAGCTGGGCGGCTCCTTCCTGCTGGGGGTGGGTATCTGGGTGCTGGTGGACCCCACCGGCTTTCGGGAGATTGTGGCCGCGAACCCCCTCCTCTTCACGGGCGCTTACATCATCCTGGCGCTGGGGGGCATGCTGTTCCTGCTGGGCTTCCTGGGCTGCTGTGGGGCCATCCGCGAGAACAAGTGCCTCCTGCTGTTTGTGAGTCTGACGGGCGGGGCTGGGCTGGGCGGGGCAGGGCGGGGGGGGTGTGGGGCTGGGCGGGGCTGGGCGGGGCGGGGCGGAGCAGGGTGGGGCTGGGGAGAGCTGGGCAGGGCTGGGGGAGGTGGGGGGGGGGGAGGGGGGGGGGCTGGGTGGAGCGGGAATAAGCTCAGCTGGGTGGGGCTGTCCTCCACTACCGGTCAGTCAGCATTTTACAGTGATGTTTGAGGGTTTTAGAAATGTAAAAACAACAGTTTTTTTGTGTTTAAGGATCTTTAATCCTGAATGCGGTTATTATAATCCTTGCTCATCCTCTCTCTCTCTCTCTCTCTCTCTCTCTCTCTCCCTCCAGTTCTTCATGCTCATCCTCATCATTTTCCTGGCAGAGCTTGCCGCCGCGATCTTGGCCTTCATATTCCGGGAGCATGTGAGTTGTTTCTCCGCGCAAGATGGAATGCTGCTGATGATGTCATAATGGGTTGCCCCTCCCAATCTGCCTAATGACCCGCCTCCCTCTGTGGTGTGTGTGTCTCCACAGCTGACCAGAGAGTACTTCACCCACGAGCTCAAGAGGAAGTACCAGGGCTACAATAACACCGACGTGTTCACCTCCACGTGGAACGCCATCATGACCACGGTGAGTTAAATCGAACCCCCTCCGTGGCGGTACACTCAGCTCAAACGGGCCAGCCAATGTGCTGTCCAATCAGAATCATGAATACAGAGTTCTGTATTGTACACGCGTGTAGTTTGCGTCATACAGGTATTTTAAACTGAGAAGATTGCAAACAGCCCTTCTCGGTTTGTTATATCCAGTTCTGTAAGCATGCTGATGCTGATGCAAGCACTGTGTCCTCTGCAGTTTGGATGTGATGGAGTGAACAGCGCTCTCTCTTCCTCTCCCCCCCTCTTTCTGTCTCTCTCACCCCTTCTCTCTCTCTCTTTCCCCTTCTATCTTCCTCTCTCCCCTTCTCCCCCCCTATCTGCCCCCCCCCCCCCCGTCTCTGCAGTTCGGATGCTGTGGGGTGAACAGCCCGGAGGACTTCGAGGACAGCCTCTTCAGGCTCATGAACCCGAACGATGTGGTGCCGGAGGCCTGTTGCCAGAGGAACGATCACCCTGGAGACGGAGCCCACATTAGCCGGGAGGAGTGTCTCATGGGCAGCATGCTGTTCCGCAACAACAAGGTCATTTTCCCGTCGTACAGAAACTAAGCGATATTCCTGCGTTCACTAGGGCTGTGTTCCCTTCGTATATAAACGTGAGTTATTCCTGCGTTCACTAGGGCTGTGTTCCCTTCGTATATAAACATGAGTTATTCCTGCGTTCACTAGGGCTGTGTTCCCTTCGTATATAAACGTGAGTTATTCCTGCGTTCACTAGGCCTGTTTTCCCTTCGTATATAAACGTGAGTTATTCCTGCATTTACTAGAGCTGTGTTCCCTTCGTATATAAACTGAGTTATTCCTGCATTTACTGGGCCCATTTTCACATCGTATACAAACTCAGTTATATTCCTGTGTTCACTAAGCCAGTTTTCCCTTTGTATATAAACTGAGTTATTCCTGTGTTCACTAGACTGGTTTTCCCATCATAAGTCGCTTTTCCACCGCATGGTACCGGCTCAACTCGACTCGACTCTACTCGACTTTTTTGGTTTTCCATCGGGCAAAAGTCGTGGATAGTACCTGGTACCTGGTATCACCTCCGTTGAGGTTCCAAGTGAGCTGAGGCGATACCAAAAGGTGACGTGAAAACAATGCAGACCACTGATTGGTCAGAGCAACGCGTTTCATGCGGCGTAGCTATGACGACCAGATACATTGACGGGGGTACTATCTGCAGTGGAAAACGAAGTACCTGGTACCAAAAGCAAGTAGAGTCGAGTCGAGTTGAGCCAGTACCATGCGGTGGAAAAGCGGCTATATATAAACTATATTTGGTTCTAGACCCCTTACTGAGTGTAGTTTGGTTCTAGATCGCTTACTGTGCGCTGTTTAGTTCTTGACCCCTTGCTGTGTGTAGTTTGGTTTTAGACCTTTTACCATGTGTCATTTGGTTCTAGACCCCTTACCGGGTGCACGTTTCCGCTTTGATTTGTTTATAACCGTGAGCGACGGAAGCAGAGGTAGTGCCCACACGGTGTGCAGCCTTCAGTTCCCTCTGCTTCTCCCTCAGAGCCACACAGGGATGCGCGTTCCGTCAGAGGCATTGTATTCCTTCTTCTTTTCATATGCAAATGGAATCGCTCGCAGTAATATATCCGTCTGCCGTGATTGGGTGCCGTGGCATTTTCAAAAATGTGTCGGGTGATTATGCGGTTTTGTTTCGCACAAATGTCACCAGCGGTTGACATTTGGCGATGCCTATCATCGCTGGAACACAGGGCTCGTCAGTCGCGTGCTTAACCACAAGACCTGGAATGAAGCACTAATCTGCGCGCTGCGGAAAGGAAAGATTGCCTTGAATAGGTGCTTGTCAGAGATGGAAATTCACTTGCAGTAAAAGCCATTTAAGGACAGGCTTACTTTGCGTGCGCACACACACACACATGCACACACACACACCTGTCCACAGGTAAATTAAGGAAAGCACTAAATAATGTACAAATAATCTTCAGTTACAATGAACGTGGAATATAACGTGGAAGTTCCACTCTCCCTTCACAGTAAGACAACAACATTATGATGCATTCTCCTAGAGGAAAGAACAATAAAAGGAATTTTTAAAAAAAAACCTAGAACCAAATTGAAAGGAAATTTTAAAAGCTCAGTCTGTCCAGGGGTAATGTCAGTAAGCAAAAATGGAGAATTTGCAGAAAATGCTGATGGGTTTCTGAGCTGTAGGTTCCTTTCTGAGTCTTAGTGAAGCAGCAAATGCTTCAGTCTCTAAGGATGGGGGGGGGGGGGGGGCCGAGGGGGAGTTCCTTCTTTTGGAAATGCACCAGAGACAGGGGGGGGGGGGGGCGGGGGGCAATAGTGGCATCTCTCCTCCTTCACACGAAACAGTATGCCTTTAAACATGTCTCTTTGGATCACACTGTCCTTTGAATGCTACAGAGTAAATAAATTCAAAATAAATTTGCCCTGTGATGAGTCCGCATTCTGCGATGATTGTTTGGATGTTGAGCGGAAAGGCACGCTGAATTTGGCGGGTCGATTGGTTTCGCCAGTTGATTTTCTGTTCCGTTCTCTGATTTTACTATTTGTTTCTGTGGTAACAGGGCTGCTACTCAGCGGTGGTGGACTACTTTGAGACGTACATCTATTTGGCCGGAGCCCTGGCCATTGTGGTGCTGACAATTGAAGTATGAACGCTCGTTTTGTCACATTTTGTCGCTTGTCAAAAACAGATCATTTGTATTTACAAAAAAGGATTTTAAAAAAAGAAGAAAAAACCACAATGGTAGCAAAAAAAAATCAGTTGGTACGAATGACACAGGAATAGGGATACATGCCAACAAACTCCTTTTGTAGCAGTCAAACAAACCAAACAAAAAAGGCTGCTTTTACTCCAGAGACCCCATTTAGTGTAGTGCAGCGACACCTTGTGGTGAATATTGTCATTGCAACATCAACATAATTTTGCTTTGGCCTGGTATATTGGTGTTTGCACCTGAATGCAAATTCACATTACAGCAAACATAACCACAAGTCACTGAATACTAATATTTATTGTAAAACAAATAATCCCAAGTTTTAGTTCCATAAACATTAGTATTAACAGTTTGAGTTCATGTATAGGGGCGACATAGCTCAGGAGGTAAGACCAATTGTCTGGCAGTCTGAGGGTTGCCGGTTCAAACCCCGCCCTGGGCGTGTCGAAATGTCCTTGAGCAAGACACCTAACCCCTAACCCCTAACTGCTCTGGCGAATGAGAGGCATCAATTGTAAAGCGCTTTGGATAAAAGCGCTATATAAATGCAGTCCATTTACCATTTACCATGTAATGGTAAAAGTGCATTTGAAAGCTCGTTTGAAACGGTGTATTCTCCCTGTTAACTGATCCCTTCTGTCCACAGCTCTTCGCCATGGTGTTCGCGATGTGCTTGTTTAGAGGGATCCAGTAGAATGGCCGCACTGTACAGGAGGACTTTTCAAAAGGGAAATTGTGGTGAACGGAAAAAAAAAACAAAACAATTCTTGTAAAATATGAAGGAGACATCTTTAATGTTGTTCTTTTTTACAAAGACAAATTGGAAAAGAAAAAAAAAAGAAAGAAAGAAAAAAAAAGGTTGACAGTGACCGAAACGATTCGTACTTCTCAGCTGGTCCTTTGAGGTACTGGATACACTGTAAAGGAAAAAAGACTGAAATGAAAAAGCAAGCAAGCAAGCAAAAAAAAAACAAAGAACACACAGAAGACAAAAAGCAACAAAAAGCGAGTTTGAGATACGAGCGTCCGGAGTCCTGATGTCGTTGAGCGGACCAGACGAAGCAGGAAACTGCCGAGTCCCCAAAGCAGGAGAACAAGGAGAGCACGGAGAGCAAGGCACTGCACTGACCCTTGGATGAAGAATATTTATACTGATGGAAGTTGGCTTTAGCTGTATAGACGTACGTGTTTGAGTACCGTGGCTGTACCCCACAACCCCTAACCCCCTGCCCCCCCCCCCCCCCCCTCCCCTACACACACCTGCCACTTTTGTTTTTCGCTGTATGAAATAAATACCAGCTCAGAACTGTCCCAACAGATGATGGCTGTGTGCCCCCCCCCCCCCCCCCCCCCCCCCCCCACACACCTAAGCTTGAAGGCCAACCTCTGGTGCATTTTTCTGTTGTTATTGTTGTGATTTGTTCATCGCTATAATAACTGTAATGTGACTTTAGCTGAAATGTATCTGTTTGCATTTGTATTAGAATCTATAAAAAGATATAAATAATATTAAAAAGTTGTTCTGTAATGTGTGTCCTTGGTTGATTTGATGCCTGAAGTCAATTATAATGAAGGCAATTGCATATTGTCAGGTTATTTTTCTAAATGTATCTTTAATACTTTTTTACAAATCTATTTGAGATACACATAAGATTTCTTAATGTGCTGAAATACTTAATGTATGCCTCATGATATATAAACTACTTGCTCATAAAATCGGCAATGTTTTAAAATTACACACCAATGACCCTTACACATTTTTTTAGGATTACTGATTCCCCTGTGGTAAATTGGGCCAAGACTACATAGTGCTGATGTAAGAGTTGAGTAAATCAGAGCACAGTAATTGGTTCTGTACTAAATCACCATTTCTCCTTAATGTTGACTTACTAATAAGAGCAAGACTCTTTCCTCACAAACTCACTTGGGTAAGTTAGCTTTAGCAATTGTTGAACTTGCCAAACCTAGTTTGTAGAGAAAAAAAATGATTGTTGATCTTAGTCAAAGGTAAAGACAAATGTTGCTCGAATCCTGGCCAGTGTCTCCATGCAAAGAAGAGTTCATTACATTACATTGCAGGCATTTAGCAGACACTCTTATCCAGAGCGACTTACTTAGCATTTACATTGCATCCAGTTATACAGCTGGGTATATACTGAAGCATATCAGGTTAAGTACTTTGCTCAAGGTTACAAAGGCAGTGTCCAACCCGGGAATTGATCCCCTGTGACCTTTAGGTTACAAGCCCAGTTCCTTGTCCGTTGTACTGTACTGCCACCCTAGGAGTATGTCTTATCAAGCGTATTGAGTGAATGTACAACATATCAGTGCTGCCTCTGTGTGTTTGATTGTTCACAACAACATGCAACATACATAATTTCTCACGATATCAACAAGCTAACTGTCAAAATGAAATACCTTTTTGGCAGCCTGTCCAATGTGTATTCCTGTCTCTTGCCCGATGCATGCTGGGATAGGCTCCAGCACGCCCTGCGACCCAGCCCAGGAGAAGCGGGTATAGATAATGGATGGACGGATATGGGGACGGTAGCAAGGGCAAAGTCCCTGGAGGTAACAGGAAGAAAACTTGGGTGGATCCAGACTTGGAAAGGGGTGAGGTGGGGGGGGGGGGGGCGGTGGGTGTGCACACCTAGGCAACACTGCAGGGTAACTAAAGTGTCAGAAGTGACAGAATATGGAGAGGTTTGGGTTTACAGACTGCAGAAGGGAGCAGGGTTTACAGGGAGGGCCTCGGGTGTTGGAAGTCAACAGTAAAGTGGCAGGAAATGTACTCAGTTGGGCCAGCAGGATGGAGAGAGCGCCGCTGGAAAGATATATATTGCACTCCAGAGCAGTAGAGGTCGCCATTCGAAGAGGAGTCTCTGCATAAATCTCGTTTTTAGACCCCCTACATTTCTATGGTGTACAAGAATACGCACTTCCTGATTTACGCGAATTTCTTCCATGGAATTTTTCGTCTGGTTAATTTATGACTGGACATTTTGGAAAGAAAAAATAACACACAAACGTGTCAGTTGTTTATATTACAACCAGAGAAGCTCTGATATGAATTTACTATAAGAAGTTAGGCTCTGAAGCTGTCGGGCGTCTATGAAGGTCAGTGTGTGCGGACTGTAAATTTATAAAGGAGAAATGAACAGGGTGGGTTATCGGAATTGTTCTTTCGATGTGTTTATGGTCAGACCCAAGTTCTGTTTTCATATCCATAATACATATCGCATCCATACGTGTCATCGTGATGTGTACTGTTGCATGCTTGCTGCTTGTGTAACATTAGCATGGTAATTTTAACGTATACTAGATAACTAGCTGGTGTATTTGCTTGCCGAACCGCTAACGCTAGCACAATGCCCGTGTCTGTGTAGCATTAGCCTGCTAACTGCATAGTGAATGCTGTTTTCCTTGGTGGCTTCCGTTAGCTGCCTCGTATCCATTCTGTTTTATCGCCACCAGACCAGACTAGTTAACAAGCGAACAAGACCACCTCGACAGTCTAAATATGTTTAGACAGTCAATGTAACGATAAATCGCCAGCTAGCTAGGTAGCTTGTAGTTTTGCTTAGACTAATTAGCTTGCAATAACATCATTATAAAGCTTTGGTTAACCGCACGCAGACCTCCTTGTATGCTCACTAGCATCGCTAATGTGGTTTAATTTGTATACTTACCCTAGCGAGCTAACTTTAGCATTTACTTTTGCCCTGACCAGGGTCGGGATTGGGTTCATGAAAAAAACACATTGAGAGCAATCTACTACGCGTGACAGAGCTAGCAATCTAATATAACTGTTTACATTTTGCATATTTATTATTGGTATGTTACTTCTGTAAACTTCGGTGTGAGTAGCTATCGTATTTACATTGGCATACGTTTGCGTGTTAACGTATTTGGCCTTCCTGCTCCAAACATGATCACGGTCTTGCTGTGTCTATGTCTGAGTTTGACTGTCCGCCTGATTTGTGTTTCGGGCTCGTAGTGGTTGAGCCGGGTCGTCGGGTTCAGCATGTGCGCATCCGCTAAGTACAGCTCGCGGGGCCCGGCTCTCATTCCTCGGATGAAGACCAAGCATCGCATCTACTACATCGCCCTGTTCTCGGTGGTGCTGCTGGGGCTCATCGCCACGGGCATGTTCCAGTTCTGGCCCCACTCCATAGAGTCCACGGCCGACTGGAGCTTGGACAAGCGCAGCGTGCACGACGCGCCCCTGGTGCGGCTGCCCTTCTCCAGCCCCATACCCGAGAGGGGGGACCTCAGCTGCCGCATGCACACCTGCTTCGACGTGTACCGCTGCGGCTACAACCCGAAGAACCGCATCAAGGTAAGCGGTTACGAATGTACATAGTCAGCGCAAACGCAAAATGGCATCAGCGCCGAGCGTAATTAGTGTCTGTAGATCTTCAGACAGACATGGAGATTCAAAGAACGATGTGTATTCACGAATACGGTTGCATCAGCTGGGTAAAATAGCTTGCGTTGATAATGCTCTGGATGAAGATGCCCAGTCTACGTTCGACTTCGTCAATGTAGAAGTTCGACCAGCAGAACAGGGTTGCGGTGCAGACGTGCGATGGCGCTGTTGTCATGGTATCACAGCCCAATTGGCTCCTGGCTAAAGCGAGGGAATGGCACGAGGCGGGTTTTTGTGCATCGCTACGCTCATCACCTAAAAGCGCTATATAAATGCAGTCCATTTACCATTACCATTACCATTTACCACTGACAGTGATGTAATGTGCAGTGCGGTGATGTCACTAACCCTGCTGTGCTGCGGATGCTTCCGGTTGCAGGTGTACATCTACCCCCTGCAGCGCTACGTGGACGAGGCGGGCGTGGCCATCAGCAGCACGGGCCTGTCGCGGGAGTACAACGACCTGCTGAGCGCCATCTCCGACAGCGACTTCTACACCGACGACGTCACGCGCGCCTGCCTCCTCGTCCCCTCCATCGACGTGCTGAACCAGAACTCGCTGCGCATCCGGGAGACCGCGCAGGCCCTAGCCTTGCTGCCCAGGTGACTGACGCTCTCTTCCTGTGTTCTAGATGGGCTGAATGGCCTGTTCTCCTCATTATGTGTTCTTATGTTCTAGATGGGCTGAATGGCCTGTTCTCCTCATTATGTGTTCTTATGTTCTAGATGGGCTGAATGGCCTGTTCTCCTCATTATGTGTTCTTATTTTCTAAATGGGCTGAATGGCCTGTTATCCTCATTATGTGTTCTTATGTTCTAGATGGGCTGAATGGCCTGTTCTCCTCAGTATGTGTTCTTATGTTGTAGATGGGCTGAATGGCCTGTTCTTATTACGCATTATTATGTTCTTATGTTGTAGATGGGACAGAGGGATGAATCACCTCTTGTTTAACCTGCTTCCTGGTGGTCCCCCAGACTACAACACAGCCCTGGACGTGCCCAGAGACAGGTACTGCAGATCCCCCCAAAGCCCTTCTTCTGTAATGACATCTCTAGCCACCTGTCCTGCTCTTTGCATTTAACTCAAAAGGTCCTCAATTCTGTCCCCTGCTTTGAACTGGTTTTTGTTTCGTTTTAAGTAAAGCGTTGTGTTTAGGCCTGTGCCTGTTTAGGGCCGGGTTATGTGCTGTCTGTCTGAGAACAGAGAGAAGTGTGAGAGAGCAGGTTTATGTGCTGTCTGTCTGAGAACAGAGAGAAGTGTGAGAGAGCAGGTTTATGTGGTGTCAGAGGAGGGGGAGGGGGCAGGTCTATGTGCTGTCTCTGAGAGGAGAGGGAGAGAAAGTGAGTGAGAGAGCAGGTTTATGTGCTGTCTCTGAGAGGAGAGAGAGAGAGAAAGAGAGCGAGAGAGCAGGTTTATGTGCTGTCTCTGAGAGGAGAGGGAGAGAAAGAGCGAGAGAGAGCAGGTTTATGTGCTGTGTGTCTGAGAGGAGAGAGATAGAGAAAGAGAGCGAGAGAGCAGGTTTATGTGCTGTCTCTGAGAGGAGAGAGAGAGAAAGAGAGCGAGAGAGCAGGTTTATGTGCTGTATGTCTGAGGAGAGGGGAGAGAGAGAGAGGTTTATGATCTGGAAAGATCTATAATGCTCTGCTCTTTGCGCTTTGAGTATCCAGCTGTATGTGAGACAGTAAAGTGTTTCTGCTGAAGGCCTGAATATGAGATGCTGTTCCTCCCCCCCGCAGAGCTCTGCTGGCCGGTGGGGGCTTCTCCACATGGACGTACCGGCAGGGGTATGACGTCAGCATCCCCGTCTACAGCCCCCTGTCTGCAGAGGTGGAGCTGCCCGAGAGACAGCCAGGGTGAGCACCCCCCCCCCCCCCAACCCCAAACACCTGGGCCTGGTACCCACAGAAATGCTCTACTCCTCACACCTGGGCCAGGTAGACACAGAAGTATTCCAACCCCACACCTGGTGAAAACCCTACAGATCCCAGATAGTGAAGCATGCTACTATTTAAAATGTACAATCATATGAAGACTTTAGTTCTGAATATTGGTGAAAATAGATCTCACTTAAATTGTCCCCTCATCCCCTGTACCCCAATACCTCTGTACCCCATACCCCTGTACCCCAATACCTCTGTACCCTGTACCCTTAACCCCTGTACCCCAATACCTCTGTACCCTGTACCCCTAACCCCTCTACCCCAATACCTCTATACCCCATGCTCTTTTACCCCAATACCTCTGTACCCCATGCCCCAATACCTCTATACCCCATGCTCTTTTACCCCAATACCTCTGTACCCCATACCCCTGTACCCCAATACCTCTGTACCCCATACTCTTTTACCCCAATACCTGTATACCCTGTACCCCTAACCCCTCTACCCCAATACCTCTATACCCCATGCCCCAATACCTCTATACCCCATGCTCTTTTACCCCAATACCTCTGTACCCCATGCCCCAATACCTCTATACCCCATGCTCTTTTACCCCAATACCCCTGTACCCCATACCCCTGTACCCCAATACCTCTGTACCCCATACTCTTTTACCCCAATACCTGTATACCCTGTACCCCTAACCCCTCTACCCCAATACCTCTATACCCCATGCCCCAATACCTCTATACCCCATGCTCTTTTACCCCAATACCTCTGTACCCCATACCCCAATACCTCTATACCCCATGCTCTTTTACCCCAATACCTCTGTACCCCATACCCCTGTAACCCAATACCTCTGTACCCCATACTCTTTTTACCCCAATACCTGTATACCCTGTACCCCTAACCCCCTCCCCCCCCCCCCCCCCCCCCCCCCGTCCCGCAGGCCGCGGCGCTACTTCCTGCTGTCGGCGCAGACGGCGATCCACAGGGAGTACCGGGCGGAGCTGGAGCAGCTGAAGGCGGAGAACGGCGAGGCGGCGCTGCTGCTGGACAGGTGCAGCAACCTGTCGCAGGGCGTGGCCTCCGCCCGCAAGCGCTGTCACAAAGGCCAGGTGTTCGACTACCCCCACGTCCTGCAGGTGAGCCGGGCGGACACGCCCCTTCGTGCTGTCACGCTGCTGTCGTCCACGTGTGTGAAAAAAAAAAAAATGCTCGCTTCCTATTGGTCAGCGAGTTTTACTTGGATAGCCTGATGTGACGGCACGGCCCAGATGGGGTGGGGGGGGGGGGGGGGGGGGGGGGGGGGGCTCTTCAGGGCTAGGCGGGGATTCCTGATTCCTGAGCAGTGCCATGGCCTCTATTTAACCCCACTTCGTCTAGACAGGAAGTGAGTTTATCCCTACCTGCACATCTGGGATATGTTCCATTGTGATGGGTGGGGGGGGGGGGGGCAGTGTAAAACCCTCCTCACCTGCATTGCCCCCCCCCCCTCACACACTTTGAACTGCCTTGCCCTTGAACCATGTTCTTAGTTGTTTCTAAAGCTTTCATTTCAGCTGCTAAATATTGTTACACCTGTAAATTGTGTGTGAATGTGTATTTTCACAGCACAATGAACTTTATTTTCTGACATCATCTCCCTCTCTCTCGCACTCTCTCTCTCTGTCTCTCTTTCCCTCTCTCCCTTCCCCCCCTCTTTCTCTTTCTCTCTCCATATCTCTCCCTCTGCCTCTCCCTGTCCCCCCCCCCCCCAGGAGTCCTCGTTCTGTGTGGTGCTGCGGGGGGCCAGGCTGGGTCAGGCGGCACTCAGTGATGTCATGCAGGCTGGCTGTGTCCCTGTCATTGTGGCCGACTCCTACATCCTGCCCTTCTCAGAAGTGCTGGACTGGAAACGGTAGAGCGCCCCCTGCTGGGAAAAACCAGCTTCAGTGTGTTACATGCCTTATTGTGGATAATGTAGAGACCTCTATTGGTACACTATGCAACCAAAAATATCTGGACACCCCTTGGCCTGGGGCTGTTTTTCCTGGTTTGGGCTAGGCTCCTCAGTTCCAGTGAAGGCAAATCTTAAGTGTGTGTTTGTGTGTGTGTGTGTGTGTGTGTGTGTGTGTGTGTGTGTGTGCATGTATGTGCTCTTCAGGGCATCGGTGGTGATCCCTGAGGACAAGCTGCCGGAGATGTACTCCATCCTGAAGAGCATCCCTCAGAGACAGGTGGAGGAGATGCAGAGACAGGTGAGCATTAGGAGGGTTTCTCTGTCACAGGTGTGTCTTAATATCAGCAATATGTGTATTTAAGTGCTGAAAATATGATCACAGAAGCCTTATGATTTTATTTATATCAATAAAAGATGGGGGGGGGGGTGTTGGTGAAAGCACTGTCAAATCCTCTGTTGGTCAGGCAGACTGAAGGTCATTCTTGCTCTAAATGGCTGGCAGTCGGAGAGCGAGCCAAACATATTGTTAGGGGTTCCAGAGTGAAGTCTTGCTGCAGT
>NC_049216.1:33337574-33370074 GCF_013347855.1 Anguilla anguilla | reverse complement strand
GGGTTAAGAGACGGGGAGGTGAGCGGGCGGGGGGGGGGGGGGGGTGGCTGTGCGCTGCGGACGCCTGGCCTCCTGGGTCCGGAAGCTTCCGTGTGTTCCCCTCGCAGATGAACAACTTCCTTCCCTCTGTGCGTTTGGGACCCCCCCCACTATGTCTCTGCTGCTCAGCGGACAGTCGCGTGCACCCCACGTGCGTCTACCCACCCCCAGCCCCCCACTTTAGATTTAACGCCCATGGCGCCCTCCCCAAACACTGCACCCCTCCCCCCATGCAAACCCATTTTTACTCTCTACACTAATATTTTTTCCAAGGAGCACATGTGCCCTTGAGTTTAAAAATTTAGGAGCACACTAATGCACCCCAAATAGTAGTTGTGCTCTTAAATTATTTTTCCAGTTAGCACTAATTTTCTGGAGCAAATGCTATTAAAATGGGAGCCCTGTCTTGTGAAATGTTGAGAACTTTTTTAGAAATTATTTGAACGTCCTTTTGTCATCTTCTCCACACCGGACAAGTACAGCACTACTCTGCTGAACTATTGGTTGCCCAGAGCATTTTTTAGGTATATCATTTCATGTGTTAAATACAGCTTCTGTGCGTGACATATATTTTTATGTTATGTCAACGGCATTTTAACTTGGAGAAGTTAATTTTAATAGCTGTTTTAACGGCCGCCGTGTCCGTCCTCAGGCCCACTGGTTCTGGGAGGCCTACTTCAGCTCCATGAAGGCCATCGGCATGACGACCCTGCAGATCATCAACGACCGCATCTACCCCTACGCCGCCCGCACCTACGAGCAGTGGAACAACCCCCCCGTGGTGGTGAGCTACCCCCCCCCCCTTACACACACACACACTCACACACTGCCCCCTGGAGGCCGTTACCCTCTCCACCCCAGCTGTTAGAAAGGGAACGGTACAGGCCTCTGAGTACTCGGTCCCTCTTCCTGACTCAGTAACTGATCCGTTCTTACAGACAGCACGTTAGCGCTCAGAATGCATTCCCCTTCTTACAGACAGCACGTTAGCGCTCAGAATGCATTCCCCTTCTTACAGACAGCACGTTAGCGCTCAGAATGCATTCCCCTTCTTACGGACAGCACGTTAGCGCTCAGAATGCATTCCCCTTCTTACAGACAGCACGTTAGCGCTCAGAATGCATTCCCCTTCTTACAGACAGCACGTTAGCACTCAGAATGCATTCCCCTTCTTACAGACAGCACGTTAGCGCTCAGAATGCATTCCCCTTCTTACAGACAGCACGTTAGCGCTCAGAATGCATTCCCTTTCTTACAGACAGCACGTTAGCGCTCAGAATGCATTCCCTTTCTTACAGGCAGCACGTTAGCGCTCAGAATGCATTCCCTTTCTTACAGACAGCACGTTAGCGCTCAGAATGCATTCCCCTTCTTACGGACAGCACGTTAGCGCTCAGAATGCATTCCCCTTCTTACAGACAGCACGTTAGCACTCAGAATGCATTCCCCTTCTTACAGGCAGCACGTTAGCGCTCAGAATGCATTCCCCTTCTTACAGACAGCACGTTAGCGCTCAGAATGCATTCCCCTTCTTACAGACAGCACGTTCGCGCTCAGAATGCATTCCCCTTCTTACTGACAGCCTGATAGCGCTCAGAATGCATTCCCCTTCTTACAGACAGCACGTTAGCGCTCAGAATGCATTCCCTTTCTTACAGGCAGCACGTTAGCGCTCAGAATGCATTCCCCTTCTTACAGGCAGCCTGTTAGCGCTCAGAATGCATTCCCTTTCTTACGGACAGCCCGTTAGCATTCAGAATGCATTTCCCTTTCTTACAGACAGCACGTTAGCGCTCAGAATGCATTCCCCTTCTTACAGACAGCCTGTTAGCGCTTGGAATGCATTCCCCTTTCTTACAGACAGCACGTTAGCGCTCAGAATGCGTTCCCCTTCTTACGGACAGCACGTTAGCGCTCAGAATGCATTCCCCTTCTTACAGACAGCACGTTAGCGCTCAGAATGCATTCCCTTTCTTACAGACAGCCTGTTAGCGCTCAGAATGCATTCCCTTTCTTACAGACAGCACGTTAGCGCTCAGAATGCATTCCCTTTCTTACGGACAGCACGTTAGCACTCAGAATGCATTCCCTTTCTTACAGGCAGCACGTTAGCGCTCAGAATGCATTCCCCTTCTTACAGACAGCACGTTAGCACTCAGAATGCATTCCCCTTCTTACAGACAGCACGTTAGCACTCAGAATGCATTCCCCTTCTTACAGACAGCACGTTAGCATTCAGAATGCATTCCCTTTCTTATGGACAGCACGTTAGCGCTCAGAATGCATTTCCCTTTCTTACAGACAGCACGTTAGCACTCAGAATGCATTCCCTTTCTTATGGACAGCACGTTAGCGCTCAGAATGCATTCCCCTTCTTACGGACAGCACGTTAGCGCTCAGAATGCATTCCCCTTCTTACAGACAGCACGTTAGCGCTCAGAATGCATTCCCTTTCTTACAGACAGCACGTTAGCGCTCAGAATGCATTCCCCTTCTTACAGACAGCCCGTTCACAGTTATGCTATCTGTTGAGTATCAGCACAGAACCCAGGATATCAACACAGGGATTGTATAGGACACTGGGACTCTCAAACTGAGTACCAGTCGTAATTATTGTATTTCAAAGTAAAATAAATTTAGTGCTTTCTATGAAGAAAATGTTTGAATTTGAAATCCTTCATCAGAAATGACATTCCTCACATCTGTTTGTTGTATGTTTTGTATTTGAGATTACTCATCAAATCGCACATTTCCTTTAGTCCACAGAGTTGCAGTGAACCAATCAGAATAAGCCCTTTCGCTGCCCCCAGTTCCTCTCCTGGTTTTTCCGTGTCTATTAAAGTAAATCAGCGCTTCAGTGCTGCTCTCATGTTCGAGCTGGTTAACGACTTCCTGTCTGTTTCTTGTGGGTCAGTGTCGGACGCCCTCAAAAGAAGTTTCCGCTCGCAAATAAAAAGCTCGCCTTTTATTGGTGGGGACCGGCTGACTTGATGTCGAACGTCAGGGACGGGCTGTTTTTCCTGTAAAAAGCCCGCAGGTTTTACAGGAGCTCGTTTGAGAATGGCTCACACAGGCCTCTGTGTGAGGCCTCTGGAGGGCTTTCTGTTGTTAAATGAGTTAAGTGAGTTCCTTTATTTGCGGTCGCTGCTGTACTGAAGATTAGCTCCCATATTAAATGTGTGAACCTACTCGGTGCATAAACACATCTGCTGCTGCAGTACGGTCTTCTTACTCAGAGTGATTGTAACTCCACAGGCAGCTGTGGGCTCCAGTTAAGCATGTCTTACAGCTGCATGTGTTGCAGTAGCGTTGCGGGAATGTTTCTGCCAGCTGGTGCTGTCCCAGAATCCCCTTCTCCCGGCTTGCCCTGCTGACATATCCCAGAATCCCCTTCTCCCGGCTTGCCCTGCTGACATATCCCAGAATCCCCTTCTCCCGGCTTGCCCTGCTGGCATATACCAGAATCCCCTTCTCCCGGCTTGCCCTGCTGACATATCCCAGAACCCCTTTTCTCTCACCCTGCCCTGGTGCCATATCCCACAATCCTCTTCTCTCACTCTGTTCTACTGAGGTATCCCACAGTCCCCTTCTCTCACACTGCCCTGGCTCCATATCCCATAATCCCCTTCTCTCATCCTGCACTGGTACCGTATCCCAGAGTCCCTCACTTTCTTCCTGCTCCAGTGCGATATCCCACACCTTGCCTTTCTCATGCTGCCCTGGTGTGATTTCCCAGAATCCACCCTGGCACGCACTCGAGCCGGTCTGCAAAGCCACTGATTTTTTATAGACCCTTCTGTCCTTCCTGCTGACCTACAGGAGGCTCGAGGGCTGGATTACAGTGCAGAACCCCCACCGCCCCAGTGCTGCACTTAATCACACCTCTTAATGGATTTTCAGATGGTACATCAATTTTTTTTAAAGCATTCAGTGGTAGGGAGACAGACGTTTCAGTGTTAAGACCGCAGTGGAGTTTCCCTTTCAGTGTTAAGACCGCAGCGGAGTTTCTCTTTCAGTGTTAAGACCGCAGTGGAGTTTCCCTTTCAGTGTTAAGGCCACAGTGGAGTTTCTCTTTCAGTGTTAAGACCGCAGTGGAGTTTCTCTTTCAGTGTTAAGACCGCAGTGGAGTTTCTCTTTCAGTGTTAAGACCACAGTGGAGTTTCTCTTTCCTTGTTAAGACCGCAGTGGAGTTTCTCTTTCAGTGTTAAGACCGCAGCGGAGTTTCTCTTTCAGTGTTAAGACCGCAGTGGAGTTTCTCTTTCAGTGTTAAGACCGCAGTGGAGTTTCTCTTTCAGTGTTAAGACTACAGTGGAGTTTCTCTTTCAGTTTTAAGAGCCAAGTGGAGTTTCTCTTTCTGTGTTAAGACCACAGTGGAGTTTCTCTTTCTGTGTTAAGACCACAGTGGAGTTTCTCTTTCTGTGTTAAGACCGCAGTGGAGTTTCTCTTTCTGTGTTAAGACCACAGTGGAGTTTCTCTTTCAGTGTTAAGACCACAGTGGAGTTTCTCTTTCTGTGTTAAGACCGCAGTGGAGTTTCTCTTTCAGTGTTAAGACTGCAGTGGAGTTTCTCTTTCAGTGTTATGACCGCAGTGGAGTTTCTCTTTCAGTGTTAAGACCGCAGTGGAGTTTCTCTTTCAGTGTTAAGACTCCAGTGGAGTTGTTCTGTCGGATGTTTAGCGAAACACAAGTATGCCACTCAGCATAGTTTGAAGCCCCGCCCACATGGTCATGTGACTCTGTGCCCTGACCAGCTCGGTCTGTCTGTCTGTCCGCCCGTTCGTCTGTGCGTGCGAGAAGCCTGCCTCACGCAGATTTATTCGGCCCGGCTCCGCGTCCTCTCACATCGTTTACGACCCTGCCGGGACCGTTCATAAAACGGACAGGCGCCCCCCCCCTCGGGGGGGGGGGGGGGTTTCCTCCCGAAACGCTTCGCCCCGCTCTGATACCGGAGATCAGAGCTTCGGCCGTTCAGCGGGAGAACACCAAATTCATCTTCTCCGTCCCCCTTTTTCCCATACAAAACACCCCCCCCCCCCCGCGCCAGAGGGAAAGAGTTTGGAAGGGAAGCTCAAAGCCGGGGCCATAGTTTCAAACGGTCGTGCTGAAATAAATCTGCGTGCGTTTGCGCCGGAGTGTCCAGCGGCTTTTACCCCGCGCGCTCTGGCTCCTCCTCCTGCAGCGCACGCACGCACGCACGCACGCGCATGCTTTTACCCCGCGCTCTCTGCCGCCTCCTCCTCCTACAGCACGCACGCACACGCACGCACACATGCACGCACGCACATGTGGGGGAAGGGGGCGGAGCCTCCCGCTAATGACGGACGGCTACCTGCGGAGGAGGAGGGCGTTAATGTTTTACGGCTCGGTGCTTAAGAGTTTACAGTGTGAGGATTGTGGGTAGGGAGAGCGGGTCGTTATTGGCCCATATATGCACTGTTTCACCCGTCTTATTGGCTCCGTGATGCCAGTAAGTAGTTACCATAATAATAATGACCAATAATAATAATAATTTCCTCTAAATCTCCTCTCTTGCTTGTAGCTGTCTCTGCTAACTGGAAATATAATTTAGGAGCACCGTCTTCTAATTGGGATGCCTTGGTGCTGTTTTGAAGAAGTGTTGGCGTCGAGTCCTGCTCTTTCTGTCTCTCTCTCTCTTTCATGTTTTTTCTCTTGATCGTCTCGATCTCTCTCATTGTCATTCAGTCCCTCTGTCTGTCTCTTTCGTTCTCATTCTCTCTCGTTCTGTCATTCTCTCTGTCTCATTCTCTCTCTGCCTCTCGTTCTCGTTCTCTTTTGTTCTCTCATTATTATTTTCTCTCCATCTCTCTGATTACCGGGAGGAAATTCTTTGCTTTTATCGGGCCTTGCAGGCTGTTGTGTGATTTATGGCTCTTTAAATGCCGCCTCTATTGGTGGAGTGGGGTTTGGGCAGGCAGAAAGGTCACAGCTCGCTCCCCTAGATTTTTAGTAACGAGGTGTCGCTTCCACTCTTAGTGTGCGACTGTGCGTGCTTGCGTGTGTGTGTTCTCTTGTGTTTCCACTTTGTGCGTGTGCGCGCATGTGTGCGTTTCATCTACATTGGGAGATTAAAGTCTTTTAATAATTGAAATAGTCACTGATTGAAATGAGGTGTGATTGTTGGCCCTGTGGAATGGGAAAGCAGATGGGTTTTTCCACAGCAGCAATATTTCTGCCCCAACAGAAAGCACACTTCAGATTACATGTGCATTTTACACATGGCAATGGAGAGAGAGAGAGAAAGAGGGACAGGCTGGTTTCTGTGTGGTCACAATACAATGTGTTTTCTGATGTGGAAGTGGTTGTGCTGTCTTTGCGGTCTCCTCTCTCTTGTGCGGTCATATTGTGGTCTCTCTATTTTGTAGTCATATTGCGGTCTCTGTTTTGAGGTCATATTGCGGTCTCACCGCTGTATTGTGTGGTCATATTGCGGTCTTTTTATTGTGAGGTCATATTTCGGTCTCTCTCTCTCTCTATTGTGAGGTCATATTGCGGTCTCTCTCTCTCTCTATTGTGAGGTCACATTGCTGTCTCTCTCTCTCTGTATTGTGAGGTCATATTGCAGTCTCTCTCTCTCTCTATTGTGAGGTCACATTGCGGTCTCTCTCTCTGTATTGTGAGGTCATAATGCGGTCTCTCTCTATTGTGATGTCATATTGCGGTCTCTCTCTCTATTGTGAGGTCACATTGCGGTCTCTCTCTCTCTGTATTGTGAGGTCATAATGCGGTCTCTATTGTGATGTCATATTGCGGTCTCTCTCTCTCTCTATTGTGAGGTCACATTGCGGTCTCTCTCTCTGTATTGTGAGGTCATAATGCGGTCTCTCTCTATTGTGATGTCACATTGCGGTCTCCCTCTCTCTCCCTGCAGAAGTGGTCCAGTGTGAACAGCCCGCTGTTCCTGCCGCTCATCCCGCCGCGGTCCCCGGGCTTCACCGCCGTGGTCCTGACCTACGACCGCGTGGAGAGCCTGTTCCGCGTCATCACCGAGATCTCCAAGGTGCCCAGCCTGGCCAAGCTGCTGGTGGTGTGGAACAACCAGAACAAGAGCCCGCCCGAAGGTGAGCCCCGCCCCCCTTCTTATACAGGCCCCGCCTCTGGGAGGGAGGAGCCCCAGTTATGATTGACAGCCAGTCCCCCTGCTCAGGGATCCCTTGGTTTAGAATGTGGAAAATTCCAAGGGATGTGTGAGGTCACAATGTTAACCGTCACACAGAGAAATAAAAATATCATTTTGTTTTAGGACCAGAAGTATCCCAAGTTTTCGTTTTGGATTGTTTTTTTAATTTATTTTTTTAAACTTAAAAACGAATTCATTTATAAATAAGAATCTTTGTTTTTTGTCCTAGAAAACCCTACAAAAGCTTGAGAACTGCTGCTGGAATCTCATCTCAGGCCTGTAATCCCAGTAATAAAACTGAGAGATAGAGTCCAGTGTGGCTCCATCCCTCTCAGATCTGGCTGAGAATGCAGACTGGCCAGTTAAGCTCGGCGTTGAGTGAGTGGCCTGGTCAGCCTGCTGAGTCTGCTTCACCCTGCAGTCACCTGAGATCAACCAATAACAGCCCTGCCCTTATTAACCAACGAGGGAACAGGCTGAAGCCTGATCGGTTGTCGGGACAAACGTTGAGATTTATGTGACCGTTGCCTGTTTGTGATGCTGTAAGCTTGATGTAGTTATTCGTAAGTGCCGTTATAAATGTTATCTTCGTTTATGTCCCTGCCTGGGTTTTGAGTGTGCTGGAAAGTGTGGCTCTTTTACAGCTGACTCATCAGGTCAGAGGAACTGGAGAAGTCTCAGCGGCTCTGATTGGTCAGTGGGACACTGATAGTGTCCAATAAAATTGATGATTTTCCTGGGAGAACGGCCTTAAGTGGCAAGGATGTGCAACTGCATCTGCTAGTATCAGGATCTCTGTGTTCACTTATAAGCTTCGATGCATTTATAGTCTGTTGTGCACATAAGTTTCCATTCGTAAGTCACACCACTGTCGAAACAACATGTAACAGAGAACACAGAATTACTGTAACTGTAAGAGTTGCTCTTCAAGAACAGAGACATCCTGCTGGGCTAGATATGAGGAGTTCTACACTGTCACATGTCAGACAGTGCTGGTGGGAACAGCACATACTCACATAGAGACAGACTTCTTTTCCCCTGGCATATATCCACTTTTTCACCTGTGTTATTAGGCTAAAAAGCCTTGTGCCTCAGGTGACACCTGGCTTTCGGTCTCTCTCAGGTAATATAGCCATTATAGATGTGTCAGGTAAACTGAATATCAGGTGTTTACTGCAGGGCCTGTCCCTAACGAAGGCCCTTAACGAGGTGATTAAGTTCAGGCTCGTTGAGGGCGTGAATTGTGCAGAGGAGGCCCCAGAATCTCGGAAAGGGAGCGGGCTTTTGGGACGGGAGCGGAATTAAGCAGGTGGTCCTGCTGAGATCCCCTGCTCCATCCCACGCGGTACCTCCCACGCGGGACCCCCCCCCCCCCCCCCCTCTGTGGGACAGCCCCTGCCCCCCCCCCCCCCCAAAACCCCGCCTCCTCCCAGGGCTTGTAAACTCTGGCCCTCGCTGGCTCTGTCCTCCAAGGATCCCCCCCCCTCCCCCCCGCCCCCCCCCCCGTAACCCCTCGCGAACCGGCCTCAGCCCTGGTGGAGTGATGTCATCGTGGAGGCATGGATTTCACTTTTAATTCTGGAGCCCTTTTCATCTCCCAACGGCATCCGGCAGCTGGGAAAGGCTTTGTCTTCTGTTGTTTTGTTCTTTTCCCCCCCCCCCTCTGCCCCCCCCCCACGCTATGCGGCTTTTTCCAGGCTCTGCAGGAATGGCAAGGCCTCAAGCTCTCTGCACAGTCCGCTAAATACCCGCCATAATACTACTCCTCTACGCTCCTCCATTTTGTTTATTTACAAAATCGTGACTGCTGACAAAGGCACATCAGCGTAACCGCAGTGCTACGCCTTTAATACGCTGATTTTTTTTTTGCCACAATTTCGTTTGCTTTGTCGCTGATCTCTTTGCGTCCAGTAGAGGTGTAATCCGGCGCACCTTAAAATCGCACTTCCCCGTTCGGTGACCTCAGGAGCGGCGCTCGGAGCGCGCGCTGCGGTTAGATTGAACTCGCGCCGCTCCGCGTTTCCGTTGCGGAGTCATCTGGAAGACGTCGGCCGGCCTCAGGAACGCCGTCGGGTCCCCGCTGAGGGTTTTTATTGGGTGACAGGCGCTCGGACAGCTGTCTTCTCCGTGCCGTGGACGACTCCCAAACTGTTGCACAACCTGAGAACAGGGGTGGGGGGGTGGGGGGCGGCGCGGTTCCGTACTCTGAGGGGAGGGATGGGGGATGGGGGATGGGGGATGGGGGATGGGGGATGGGGGGTGGGGGGGGGTTTGGCTCCGTGCTCTGAGTGGATTTTTCAGCGGGAATCGCGGTCAGAGTTTTACTGGACCCTTTTGCTTCGTTGGGACGGACGCACAGCTGAGGGCTCGGCCCGAATGTCCCCCGTGGCCCACCCCCGGAAACGAGGCTGCTGAACCAACCCCCCCCCCCCCCCCCCCCAACCCAACCCCCCTGCTGTTCCCTGCTCTAACACTGTGTTTTATTTCAGGGTACGACTGTCCGTTTCTCAGATTTGGATTGTGCCGATACGATCTCTGATCTTCTCTCTCCTCCTCTTGTTTCCCTCCTCCTCCTCCTCCTCCTCCTCCTCCTCTCGCCCTGCCGGTGTAGAGTCGCTCTGGCCGAAGATCGCCGTGCCGCTCAAGGTGGTGCGCACCAAGGAGAACAAGCTGAGCAACCGCTTCTTCCCCTACGACGAGATCGAGACGGAGGCCGTGCTGGCCATCGACGACGACATCATCATGCTGACCTCCGACGAGCTGCAGTTCGGCTACGAGGTGGGCGGGGGGCGGGGGCGGGGGCGGGGCCGGGGGCGGGGGCGGGGGCGGGGGCGGGGGCGGGGAGGGTGACGCGATCTTTAGAGCAGACGCGAGCGCTGAAACGGGCTGTGAGGGGAACCGTCTGCTTTTGGGGCCCTGTTAGATCTGCGCCAGCTGCGCCCAGTTTTTTAAAAAAGCCGGGACGTTTTTTTTTTATTGGTGGCGTCGCTTTGGTGATGTCATGGGCCCGTCTGGGTTCCTGCGGGAAGCCCTGGGCGTCTACGGGACAGGGCGCGGTGAGGTCAGAAACGTAATCCCTTACAAGCGTAAGCGTGTTGCCACGGTGACCTCGTAGTTCTGAATGTTTCCCCCTGGTAACGGTAACGCTAGCTAACGTTAGCTAGCACGCTTACTCAAGCGGTTTCAGCTGGTTTAAAGTGGACACACTGGGGCAGTTGCAGAGGGTTTGGGTTTAAAATGGGGGGGTGGGTGGAGTGAACACGGGGGGGGTGGGACGGGGAGCAGGGATCATGGATCCGACCTCCGAAACCCCGCTCTCCAGGGAAGAGTCACAGACCTGCCCGTTTGAACATTCATGCGGTTTTGGGTTTGTCTGACCGCCTGTGCGTCCCCCACCCCCCCCCCCTCCGCCCCCAGGTGTGGCGGGAGTTCCCCGACAGGCTGGTGGGGTACCCCGGCCGGCTGCACCTGTGGGACCACGAGATGGGCAAGTGGAAGTACGAGTCCGAGTGGACCAACGAGGTCTCCATGGTGCTGACTGGAGCGGCCTTCTACCACAAGGTACTGTACCTCTACAGAGCCCCGCCCTCTATCATAAGGTACAGAGCCCTGCCCTCTACTGAGCATGACCCACTACAGAGCCCCGCCCTTTATCATAAAGTACCGAGCCCCGCTCACTACAGAACCCCTCCCTCTACAGAGCCCCAGCCCCAGCTCATGCCCCACCCCTAGGTCTGTGTGAGGTCAGGGGTGGGGCTAGGTTATCCAACAACATGGAGCAACCAGGCATTTCAATCGTCTTAGATATTTTCGTTGTTCGCCGATGAATTCCTCTTGATAAGGAAACTATCGCACTGTGGAACTGCTTCCCTGGTCATGTAATGGAAGCAGAGGACTTCAGGATAATCAGGTCCTGGCGTGAAGCAGTACTGGATGCTAGACAGATGGTAAATGGTGCGTGTAATAAGGCCAGAATAGCCTGTTCTCATTATTATGTGTTAGCTGCTTGTGTTTATGGATAGTATGAAGGTTTTGGCTTGAATTTACTTTTCATTTTCACTTTGAAGTCTTCAGTGTCCATTGGCTTGTTTTAAAGAGGCAGAATCTGTAACTGTGGAAACTTTGCTCAAGACTGACGGCCCTCTCCCTCTCTCTCTCTCCCCCCCTCTCTCTCTCTCTCTCCCTCTCCACCCCCTCCCCCTTTCTCTCTCTCTTCAGTACTTTAACTATCTGTACACCTACAAGATGCCTGGGGACATCAAGAACTGGGTGGACAACCACATGAACTGTGAGGACATCGCCATGAACTTCCTGGTGGCCAACATCACTGGCAAGGCCCCCATCAAGGTACGACCTGCGGAGGGAACAGCCTCTCCAGAGTGTGTGTACTGCAGGGAGTGTTCAGAGTGTGTGTCCTGCAGGGAGTGTTCAGGGTGTGTGTACTGCAGGGAGTGTTCAGGGTGTGTGTACTGCAGGGAGTGTCCAGGGTGTGTGTACTGCAGGTAGTGTTCAGGGTGTGTGTACTGCAGGGAGTGTTCAGGGTGTGTGTACTGCAGGGAGTGTCCAGTGTGTGTGTGTCCTGCAGAGAGTGTCCAGAGTGTGTGCTCGCGCTGCAACGGGTGTCCAGTGTGTTTTCGCGCTGCAGGGGGTGTCCAGAGTGTGTGTGTGTGTGTGTGCTGCAGGGAGTGTCCAGTGTGTGTGTACTGCAGGGAGTGTTCAGGGTGTGTGTACTGCATGGAGTGTTCAGAGTGTGTGTACTGCATGGAGTGTTCAGAGTGTGTGTACTGCAGGGAGTGTCCAGTGTGTGTGTACTGCAGGGAGTCTCCAGAGTGTGTGTGTGTGTGTACTGCAGGGAGTGTCCAGTGTGTGTGTGTGTGTGTGTGTGTGTGTGTGTGTGTGTGTGTGTGCTGCAGGGAGTGTCCAGTGTGTGTGTGTACTGCAGGGAGTGTCCAGAGTGTGTGTACTGCAGAGTGTTTGTTCTGTGGTATGGAGAGTGGTGCATTGTGGGATACATGTCTGTGGTCTTGGAGGCTGTTTCTGTGCTGAGCAGAGGCAGCAATGACAGGCTGTGTGCCGTTAGAGAATGCAGACGAGGCCCCACTGCCCCCCCCCCCCCCCCCCCCGCCCCCCCCATGGGCCCCCCACGCCCCCGCTCAGGTCTGCAGACACTTTGGGGTTACCTGGCTTATCTGTGTTTGAGTGATGTCCCGACTCCATAAACCGTGTCCCCCTAACCCCGTCAGGGCGCGCTCGCTTCGCTCTTAGACAAACACCCCCCCCGCCCCCCACCCATCCCTCATCCGCCAGGCCCCTGCTCCCATTCTGGGGTAAGGAGGTGGGGGTCTGGCTATAACTCACTGCTGAGGGAGGCACTGGCAGTGGAGACGGGTGTGCTTTTATACAACACATGCACACACACACACACATGCACTCATGCTCACATGTTCACGCTCACACACACATGCACACTTACACTCCTGCACGTTCACACATGCACACTTATACGCATGCACACTCACACACACACACACACGCTCACACTTCTGCTCACACACACACTCGCGTGCTCTCACACACAGGCTCACACACACACACACACACACTGACTCTCATACATAGATTCATATACACACACACACACATGCACACTTACACTCCTGCATGTTCACACATTCTCACACTCACATGCTCGCACTCACACATGCACACTTACACTCATGCACGTTCACACATGCTCACTCACACACACACACGCTCACGCTTCTGCTCACACACACACACACACTCGCGTGCTCTCACACACACACACACACACGCACGCACACACACACACACACTCTGGTACAGCGGAGGTACACTGCCTGTCACTCAAACACAGGGCTTATCTCATTAATAAAGCGCTTTTATGAAAGGCCTGTCAGCCCTGTCTTTATTTATGACGTAACGGCAGAATAAATCTGCAGGAGGGGAGCTGCTGGGGCTCCTTATGTACTTACAGGGGAGGGAGGGGAGGTGGGGGGGAGGTGCAGGGAGGGAGTTGTGGGAGTTTTGACATCATGACTGGTTCTGGGCTCGGAGTTTGAGAGGCTGTCCTACACAGAGAACAGGGGCGGTTGTTTTCACGAAAGGTAAAAGTGCTGTCTCTGCTGCTTTTAGGTGACCCCTCGGAAGAAGTTCAAGTGTCCCGAGTGCACGGCCATCGACGGGCTGTCCCTGGACCAGACGCACATGGTGGAGAGGTACGTGCTCCGGTCTGAGCATGCTCAGTAGCCTCAGTGAGGGAGAGGTATGCCCTCCCGTCTGAGCATGCTCAGTAGCTCAGTGAGGGAGAGGTATGTGCTCTGGTCTGAGCATGCTCAGTAGCCTCTGTGGGGGAGAGTTTTGTGCTTCGGTCTGAGCATGCTCAGTAGCCTTTGTGGGGGAGAGGTACATGCTGTGGTCTGAGCATGCTCAGTTGCATGAGATATGCAGTCAATCAAAAAAATCTCTCAACATGCTATTTGGTACACAAGTGCAGTGTCGCACGTATTTCACCAAAGAAATTAACAGAGGAAAGTGTGTGTGAGAATGTGTGTGCTCATGCATGCATGTGTGCTTGTGCGTGAGTGTGTGTGCGTGTGAGCTTGTGTTTGCATGAGAGCGTGCGTGTGGTAAATGATGAAGCTCTCAGTCTCACAGTTCGCCCCTCCCTCTTCTCTCTCCAGGTCGGAGTGCATCAACAAGTTTGCCTCCGTTTTTGGGACCATGCCCCTCAAGGTGGTGGAGCACCGCGCCGACCCCGTCCTGTACAAGGACGACTTCCCCGAAAAACTCAAGAGTTTCCCCAACATTGGGAGCCTGTGAGAACAGACCCCCCCCCCCCACCCCCCCCAAAAAAAAACGGACACGTTCCAGACTTTCATTTCAGATCAGACAATCCCCTGCCGTTCCACAACTTTACCCTTTCATTTCCTTTCGCTCGGTACTCTTTCACAGAGAGAGGGGGATGGACTGTCTTCTGCTGCTCCTGAGAAAGAGAGGCAGGGAGGGAGAGAGTAGAGAGGGAGAGAGATATAGGGAGAGGGAGAAGGAGAGAGAGGAAAGGAGAGATTGTCGGAGTGAGAAGAGGGGTAGAGGTAGAGAGAAAAAGAGTTGGGAAAAGGGAGAAGTGTAAGTATTTGACTTTGTTGGGTTCCAGAGGAAGCGGAATGGGGACTCAGATGTGGGGACTGCTGCTCCTCTGTCCTAGTGGACCCCAGTGTGTACCCACTTAACCTGCAGATCATGAAACAGTGTGCTTTTAATGAAGACATCTGCCCCCCCCCCCCCACGACCGGGGGTACCCCTTACCGCCAAGTTCCAGTGTCCCAGGACCAGGGTACCCCTTACCACCAAGTTCCAGTGCCCCAGGACCAGGGTACCCCTTACCGCCAAGTTCCAGTGCCCCAGGACCAGGGTACCCCTTACCACCAAGTTCCAGTGCCCCTGGACCAGGGGGTACCCCTTACCGCCAAGTCCCAGCGCCCCTGGACCAGGGGGTACCCCTTACCGCCAAGTTCCAGTGCCCCTGGACCGGGGTACCCCTTCCCACCAAGTTCCAGTGCCCCTGGATCGGGGTACCCCTTACTGCAAAGTCAGAGAGCCCCACGACCAGGGGGTACCCCTTACCCGCTAGTCCCAGTGCCCCTGGACTGGGAGCACCCCTTACCACCAAGTCCCAGCGCCCCACAACCAGGGGGTACCCCTTACTGCTAGTCCCAGTGCCCCTGGACTGGGGGTACCCCTTACCGCCAAGTCACTGCCACACCCGCTCACCACAGCAGCTGTACCGAGGTCAGCGTCCCCACCTGGGGGCTTCTGCAGCTCTGTCCATCTAAGCGCAGAGCGGACTGCGGTGGACACATCCGGCCCGGCCAGCGCTCCTCATGGCCACGTTTAACACCCCCCTGCTGAAGAGTCCGGTCCCCGTCCCCGAAAAATCTGCTGTGCGATCCGTTGGTTACTGTATATAACGTATAAATAACGAGTTCTAGGACAAGAGGTTTGGCGAACTGACTTGAAAGACAATGCTGTTTACGCCAGTCTCTCTCTCTCTCATTGCTGGCATTATTCACTTACTGCTTGTCTCAGACTGTTTAAATAATTCTGTGGCTTGTTCAGACGCGATAACCAGTGGCAGGCTAGTTCGGGACGTTGTGTACTTGTACATTTCCTGTGACACATTTCAGAGCGGCTGCCTCACAAATATTAACTCGCTTTTTTTCCTGGTGGGATTTAGGCAGCTTGTGTCCTGAAACACTGCCTATCGGAAGGACTGTTGGCAGGAAAATAAAGAGAAGTAAACAGTCCTAATGGCAGAAGTGCATTCCGTCCCACCAATCAGCTTAGAGAAAGAGAGGTCAAAGGGCATACAAGAACAAATGAGGAAGTCAAGGCACAGCTACTGAACGAACCCCCATTATTCTCCACAGGTGGTAAGAATGGAAATTTGATGAGCAGATTCATCACAGCGAGGTCAGAACTGTTATTTAATGCCGCCCGTTTCATTGGAACAGGACAGTTGAGAGTTCGTTGCTGTCTGGCCACGTTGATACAGGAAGTTGTCTGAGCTTCGTCCTGTTGTCACCGTGGAAACAGGTAAACGGTTGCACCTCTGTCCTGCGAGGTTCTTTGCGAGAGCACAGCTGAACGGTCTGGTGCTGGAGCCGTCTTTGTGAAAAGCCCCCCAGCCAATCACAGAACGGTCACTTCACAGTTAGCCCAGGGTCTTCCATGCAGGTTTAGCACCAAGTTTCAAACAAACACTTCAGATGTATTAAAATTAGTTTTATTTAATGTTGTTTTTAAATGTTATTTTAATGTCAGTTTTTTTTTTTTCTACTCCCAACTGTATTGCAGTTAATTAAATATGTGTGTCAAAATGTTTCCTGTTGAAGAAATGTTGCCTGACTTTTTTTTTTTTTTTTGAATAGAAAGTAATTAACTGTGAACAACGGCTCATCGTTTATTCTCAAACGTTTGCCCTCTGGTCACCTAGAAAGTGATGCATCCTGGTCCGGTAAGCCGATGTCTGCGAAGAGTCTGCGGTTATTCAGATAGGAGAGGCGGGGGGGACGGAGACAAATGCGCTCTTTCCTGGGGAGTGAGCGTGTGGTGAAAAATGCGGCATTTCTCTTGTGACTGCACTGCCCCCCCCCCTACCCTCCCCCAAAAGGAAAATAGAAGGCAGTCAGGAGGTGTCAGCGACAGGTTGAATATTGGAAATGCCATAGAATGACCAATGGCATTGTGGGATTGCGGCAGATAATGTGTAATGTGTAGCTTGCCTGCTGGAGTAGTGCGTCCAAGAGGGAGGTGAGGTGTGTGTGTGTGTTCGTGCACATGTGTGCGTGGGTGGATGGCTGGGTGTGTTTGGGTCAGAGAGTGTGCGTGAGTGTATGTGCGGTCTTAAACTTGTCTTTGTGTTTAAATCACTGCTAGATCAGACTTGTGCAGTGCTGGGTCAGGCTTGTGCAGTGATGGGTCAGGCTCATGCCTTATTGGTTCAGGCTCATGGAGTGCTGGGTTAGGCTTTTGCAGTGCTGGGTCAGGCTCATGCCTTGTTAGGTCAGGTTCATGCCTTGCTGGGTCAGGCTTGTGCAGTGCTGGGTCAGGCTCATGCCTTGTTAGGTCAGGTTCATGCCTTGCTGGGTCAGGCTTGTGCAGTGCTGGGTCGGGCTCATGCCTTGTTAGGTCAGGTTCATGCCTTGCTGGGTCAGGCTCATGTAGTGCTGGGTCAGGCTTGTGCAGTGCTGGGTCAGGCTCATGCCTTTCTGGGTTAGGCTCATGGAGTGCTGGGTCAGGCTTTTGCAGTGCTGGGTTAGGCTTTTGCAGTGCTGGGTCGCCTTTGGGGCTTCAAGGAACACGCCACTAGGCCTCTGGCCCCGCCCTCTGGCCATGCCCATTGTGGCCTTTTGGGGCTGTGCTGCTCTGCGTTGGCTGTCACCTGTTGTTAATATTGGCTGTGTAATCTACCCTGCTCAATGTCTGCAGTTCAAAAGGGCACTGTTAGTATTTTTGTCGACTTCAATTAGTGTGAGATTCTCAGAGGCTTTCCGACCCCACCCGGGGGGAGTGGGCCTGAAATGAGATGGGAAAGGCTTTGGATTGGGGGAGAAGTTTTGTGGGATTTGGGGGGGGGGGCAGTTGGAGGAGATGAAATAGAATCGGGCACAGTAAGTTTTGACTTTTTTTTTTTTTTTTTTTTTAAAGATTTCTCAAATTTTATTGATGACCAGTATGCTTGCAATGAACAACATCAAACAGAATAAACATCAGTACAAACAATCCCCTCCCTCTGAGCCAACGAGAGAGCGAGGGGGAGGTGGGGGGGGGGGGGGGCGGGGGGGTCAGAAAGATAAGATCAGATCTTTGAAACAATCTGAGCCCTGAGAATGGGATTATGGGAGTTTTGTTTGCTGCACTGTTGTGGAGGATTATGGGAGTTTTTGTTCTTCTCTCTGCACGGACTGTAAAGCAGACCAAATAGGGCTGTGCTTCTCAAATGTACATGTTGCAAAAAAAAAAAAAACAGAAACAGGCTCTTGTATTTTTAAAAATAGGCCCGTACGCGCTCAGTGGGAACTAAGCTCGGAGAAATGTCACTCCCCCGCAGAAAATCAGTGGGAATCGCTGTCCCGCTGTGGGATCACCTTATGTAAATACTCACATTCCCGCTCCTCAGCTGCAGAGCGAGGAGAGGGCGGTTTGGTGAAGCTCGTTCTCGAGAGCCGGAGGGGGAACGGAACAGCCCTGTGATTTCACTGCCCGATTATTTATTCACTGGGTTTAAAAAAAAAAAAAAGTTTATTTCATTTCATTTTTGCCATTCACGGGACATCTCTGCCCTACATGCCAACCTGGAGGGATGAGAGGACGACATTTTTTTTTGGGGGGGGGGGGGGGGTTTGGAGGGTTGTGAGGCTCTCTTAGACCTACTACGGCCCCAAAAAATCAGCTTTCTGTCACTGTGAAAGTCCAGGTTCATCCTTATCAGCGTAAACGGTCACACTTGAGTTTTTGAATGGCAAGCTGTGGAAAATAACTGTTGAGTTGTCCATTTCAGACAGATCTGGTCCAAACTCAGAGTGAAAATAACAGTTTTTAAAACATTTTTGTAAGTGCAATAACTTATTGCTCACACACGCCAAAAATACTTGAACACAACAAGGTTAAAAGTATAACAATATTTTAAAAGTATAACAATATAGCTTAAAGCCACAAAAAAAAACTTATTTTAACTTTCATGTACACATTTTTTTTTAAACCAAAATGTTTTTAAGCCATTTAAGCCTGGGTAAAAATCCAAATGTAACCACACACCAAATAACTTTAGAATTCCTTACGAGGATGTAGTAATACTGTACAACAAATTAGTTACATTTTCAAGGATCTACATTTCGCACTGAAAATCAATACATTTACTGTAGACAAAACAAAAAAATGATTATTACCCACGCACACACAACCACAATAAAAAGCATTATATTACTAAGGACCTTCCTGCTTCAGTAGTATTAGAACTGGGTTGAGGGGGCAGCAGAGAAGGTATTAACTGGGAGACCAGAGACGAGATCTACAGCCCTGCTATGAACACTTTGAAGTCCGTGATCGTATGTTGTGGAGTACATTTGCACAAGTTCTGGACTACGCTTCCCATGACCACCTGCCTGTAGCGCGAACCTCAGCGTGTAGTGGGGCGTTGTGATTGACGTGCTCATAACTGAGATTCTCCAGACAACTCACCTGGAGAGAAAGGACACCATCCCCAAAATTTGTAATCATACCAATAAATAGTTTGGCTTGGTTTTTGAGTTAGGTTAGTAGGGGAGGGAGAGATCGCTTACATTGCGAATGCTGATATTGTGCTGTTTGATGCTGTGCGTAATTGAGCCCAAAGGCGAATGTGTATGTATTAATATAAACGGTAGCTGAGCTGTTGTTCTGACACACATACGTATTGAGAGGTTGAGTGCTTAAACCTGATGCCCAAACCGTTTTTAAGCATTTGAATCATTCTCTCTTTTCTTCTGAACAGAAACTAGTGGGCTTTGATATAGAACACTAAATGAGAACCGAGCACCGATATAAATAGGCAAATAAATGTACAAAACAAAAACGCACAGGAAATGGAGACAAACTGACCGTCCCGCTGGCCGCACACCACGCCCTTTCTGTGCTGCCCTTAAATGCCGTTATGGCCACAGATGGCCGCGACATTAATTAAAAATGCCGGCTGAACCCGGGAGGCACAGGGGGAAGGGGCCGGGGAAGCGATATGAATGGCGGTGGTGTTTGGCGCGCGGGTTTTGCGTCCCGGTGCACCGCGGGGGGCTTTGAAAGCCGAGCTGAGACAGCTGAGAGGAAACGTGCCCGAGGCGTGTTTGTTTTGCATTTACGCGACGCGCAGCTGCTGCGCCTGTCCTCGTACTGCCAGAGAGAGAGAGAGTGAGTTGAAGAACGCTCTGGGGTTGTCCGAGAGAATAACAGTCTTCAAAATTTGATCTCCTGCTTTATTTAGATGTTCCCCGTTCAGGCCTGCTGTGAACACTGATATTAATAGAAATTAATGTATGATTTGATATCAACAAGTAGAAGTGCTCGCGCTGTGCTACACTGCAGTTTTGGAGCCATCGTCGCGCGCAGGGGCTAAAGCGATAAGTGCAAAAGGGAGGAATATCTGTACGTTATTATTGTTCATTTGGAGTTCTGTGAATTTCATAAATGACAGTTAAATAACGGAAAGTTCTGCGCGGGGTTCGGATGACGACGTTGGCTCTGGGTAATTTCGGCTGATGGGCTGAGTAGCAGGAAGTGGCGGTGAACCTGAAGTGCTCTCCTAAACTCTCTTAACTGCTGTTTTCTTTTCGCTCGGCTGTGTTTGCCGAGCAATTTACGCTCAAGCGTTTCCTCCTCCTCTCTCGTCCCTCTTGAGTGGAGAGGGAGTTTAGAGGTTCACGTGTCAGCCCGGCAATCAGAGGACCGTTAAAAAGACCATTCTCTTTGGTGTTCGTCGCTTTCCCTCAGGCGTTTGATTTGACGTTGTTTGGTTTAAATTTCTGGATTTTCCGGCAGAGGGGGAGGGAATGTGATTTTGCATTTGGAAGTTTGGAGCTGCTGAGCTTGCTCATTTAAAAAAAATATTAAAACCTGACCCTAGCTTGATGTAGGAGCGCAGTTTTAATTTTAAATTTTGTTTTTGTTGAGGTGCGTCATCAGTGCGTTTGGGAGATACCAAGCACCCCAGTCTGTGCTATTCCCTTCCTGACACGCGTGTCCTGTAACTCGCGGCAACCCAAAGTCCAATGGGGACCTCTCCTTTGAGTTGCAGCTGCAGGCAGTTGGGGGGGTGAGGGGGGAAGGTGTGGTACCTTTCGAAAGGCCAGTGGAGGAAATGGCATGTCTACTTTACATCACTGCCAATCTTCAATCTCTAACCCCCCCCCCCCCCCAATGCTAAACAGTGCTGTGCTTGTCTGATGTACACTTTTCGCCCAAATCTTAAAAGCAGGGTGACACACGCACACACACACAATCTGGCACATGCGCGCACACACACACGCACACATACTCTCTCACACATGCACACACGCACACACATCCTCACACACTCACACATCCTCACACTCACACACTCACACACACTCCCACACAGACATAGAGACAGAAGTCTCTGCCCTGTCTACCATATGTGAGCTGGTAAAAAGTTGGAGAACAAAGAGAGTGCGGTGTCTGTTAAATGCGCTGACCTTTCTCCTCAATCTTAATGGTTTCCTGTAAGATTAAGGATTTTTCCAAGAGTGGTTGTGTCTGCCTGAACCCTGAACCCCTGAAACACCCCCCCCCCCTTTTCCCTGAGCGATGCTGACTGCATCGGGGAAACAGAGGGGAATGGCAGTTGCTAGTTTTCGGGGACGGGTACGAGTGTGGAAGTGCACAGATTCTGGGGAGGCAGCAGGCAGCCGAAGGTTCTGTCTCCCTGCTCCTAAACCCGAAATAAAATTTTGCTGCATCTGCTCGAAAAACGACGATGGGCAACCTGTACTGTTACACGGCACCGTTACGTGCTGGATCCTCCGTCTGTAGTTTAGAAGGAGAGAGGATAGTATGAGCTGAGTATCCTGTGAGTAAGCAACCAGAGGAAAAGGAACATCCGGTCGATCAGGGTCCATGTTTAAGGGGTGTACGCCGCGTAGTGTGGCCCAGTCTGATTGGCCAGTTGGGACTGAGTAGCGCACACTGGGGGAAACGGGCAGGGTGGGGATGAGAATGAGTGACAAAATGGTGGCAGTATAAATATAGTTGAATAGGAAATCAAAAAGACTCTTTATAGAGAGATTATTTGCAGAGCGCACAGTCCAAACAGCACTCTGGAGTGAACCACTGCTATGTGCACAGTTTTTACTCTTATCCAACGGAAACCAAATGAAACGTCTTGGAACAGCTGCGATGCGAGGTACTTCAGGATGGATCGTTTTGATTGGTTGATTTATTTTTGGCTTTTTTTTTGGGCAAGTCCAGTGGACGGTGACACATTCAGCTCTCTCTCGATTGTTGACAGGAGGGAAGACGCAAAATGAGTAAAACACTTGGGCTGGCGAAGAAGTCCAAGGTGCACATTTTGCTCAATCAAAAAAAAAGAAAAACGTTTTTTAAAAATTTACACAACACTCCTCCATTTTCTCTCGTCTCCCCAGGTCTGCTCTGTCAGTCCGTCTGTGGTTCCCGACGCGATTCGCTGGCGATTGTTGTCATAATTACACCCGCAATCTCGTCTGGCTCTCCTCTTCCTCGCTGGGTCTGACGGTGGGCTCTGATTGGACGATGGTGGGGGGGTGGGGGGTGTTGGGGGCGGGGTCAGTGGGCGGAGCCGGGGCATCATGTGGCCCAGGAGATGGCGGCGCTGTGCTCCTTGGCCTTCATGCGGAGCGCGGCGATGCTGGAGGACTTGCGGTCGGGGTCCATGTTGAGGTCGTAGCCGTTGAGGCCGCCGCCCATGCCGGGGCCGCCGAACAGGCCGCCCATGTGACCCTCGGGGCTGGACACGCCCAGGAAGTCGGGCACCCCGCCGGCGCCCCCGTGGGGGTGCGAGGTCATGCAGGAGGTCACGGTGTCGCAGGGCACCATGTAGCCGGGGACGGGGGACGACGTGTTGGGGCTCCCAATCCAGGACGGGTTCTGGATCTGCCGCAGGGAGAGAGAGAGAGAGAGAGGAGAGAGAGGAGGGAGAGAGACAGAGAGAGACAGAGAGAGAGAGAGGAGGGAGGGGGAAAGAGCGCCACCTTCAGAACCAGTAGCACAAAAACCTCCCCTACACTGCAGCTGCGTTGCCATACCGACACGTTAATAACCAGCATACAAAGACTCATCCTAACTGCGCAGTCAGAATAATAAAACCCTCATTTGCATTTTTGCCCGAGGAGACAGACACACGTGTAAAAGCTTCCAGTATGCATGGCGATTTGGTATGAGGTGCAGCGTGCAGCGTCACAGCATCGTGTCACAGCACAGGAATACACCGACGGAGCCCAGAGAAATTTGGAGCAGTGATGTCACAGATAAAACAGTGACGTCACAGTGTGATGGAGTGATGTCACAAATAAAACAAATTCTATTGGGATAAGAAAAGCCCCCTGCGGGAGATGGGTTGGTGGAAAGAGGGCATGACGTTCGGCTCCACGTGCATCTGTCCAGCACTGTGAGGAGCAGAGGTGCGGAGGGGGGGGGGTGCATGTGTCTGTGGGGGGGGGGGGGGGGGGGGTGCAGAGGGGGAGATGAAAGCGTGCTCTGGGAGACGCCCCAGATGTGCGCTGGGCTGCATTCCGCAGCTGCGGCTCTGTCTCCCTGTGACCTTTGACCCTTCTCCCCCCCCCCCCACCAGATTAACAATAAATCTGGGGATTGGCCCGGTGTCCTGCGAGGGTGTGTCTCTCCAGCAGGAGGCCTGTCCCACACTGTGCCCCTGGCCCCATGCCTGAACCTACCCCTTCAATCAGACCTACAGTATCTCTCTCTCTCTCTTTTCCTCTCCCTCTCTCTCTTCCTCTCCCTCTCCGTCTCCCTCTCTCCCTCTCCCTCTCACACTGTCTCTCTCTCACTCTTTCTCTCTCTCTCTCTCATACTCTCTCTCTCTGTCTCTCTGTATCTCTCTTTTCCTCTCTCTCTCTGTCTCTCTCTCTTCCTCTCACTCTCTCTCTCTCTCTCTTTCTCTCCCTCTCACACTGTCTCTCTCTCTCTCTCTCTCTCTCTCTCTGTATCTCTCTTTTCCTCTCTCTCTCTCTCTCTGTATCTCTCTTTTCCTCTCTCTGTCTCTCTCTCTTCCTCTCTCTCTCACACTGTCTCTCTCTCTATCTCCCTCACACACTGTCTCTCTCCCTCTCCTTCTCACAGTATCTCTCTCTCTCTCTCTCTTTTCCTCTCTCTCTCTCTCTCTATCTCTCTTCCTCTCTCTCTCTGTCTCTCTCTCTTCCTCTCCCTCTCACTCTCTCTCTCTCTTCCTCTCCCTCTCTCTCTCCCTCACACACTGTCTCTCTCCCTCTCCTTCTCACAGTATCTCTCTCCCCCCTTCTCTCTGTCTCTCTCTCCCTCTCCCCCTCTGCCTCTCACACTGTCACTCTCTCTCTTTGAAATTTGCATTCCTATTTAAATGCAACTATAGATAAATAATTACAGATGTATGGTGACAACAGGGAAATAAAAGAACTGGGATCCTTCATGTATTATGACTTTTCTCTCTCTCTGAAGTTTCAGTCTGAGGTAACATCCACACCCCGGGGGATCCTCAAGTCTTTTAGCCTCTGCTTTTTCAGCCTGGTGCCAACAGCTGTGTTTCTGTTCTGCTGTCTCCACTAACACTGTTAGAACTGAATCATAGCTGAATTAAAACTGTTCTGCTAGCGGTGTTAAAGCTGAATCAAAGCTGTTCTGCTAGCAGCCTTAAAGCTTAATTAAACCTGTTCCACTGGCAGCATTAAAGCTGAATTTAAACTTGTTCTGCTAGTAGCCTCAAAGCTGAATTCTACAAGTCGGCCTCCAGTAGACCTGCCCATGGCTGGCTGTCTATGGCGTGTTTGGAAATGTTGTGTTCAAGGCCTGTATTTACCGCTGATAATAAGACCGTATTGCTGTCTGATTTATCCTGAGCTTGGCTGGCTCAGTCACCCTCTGTCCCCTGCACCACTCACCCTGACCTGTGACCCCTGGCCCCTTCCCAGCATACCTGTGCATAGTTCTCTGGCCGGGACAGGAGCGGCAGCTCGTAGGCGGAGGAGAAGTGCGTGCGGACCTGCTGCATCTGCCCGAAACGCTCCCTCTTCCTCCATTTGGCCCGGCGGTTCTGGAACCAAACCTGCGGGAGAGGAGAGGAGAGGTGAGGAGAGGAGGTGAGGATGGACCTGAGCAGTCTGCTGTAGACAGAGGGAATGAGGTACCACATGGGCTTTCCTTAGAATGAACACTTTCCTGAGCATTTCTGTCCAAGTATCCAAGTGAAACAGGCTTTACTTAACATTCCTATTCTGAGTTTTATAAAGCTTTAAAAAAAAAACAAAAAAAAAAACCACTGGTATACTTCTGGGGGGTTTTGTGAGGTTTTTTTGGAAAAAAGTTCGCATCCAACCTTCTTCTAAATTCCAGCCCTCCATTGCAGATGTTACACCTGCTGCAGCGAGGCGGTGAGCTGCGCCGACAGTAAATTCATTCAGACGGAGCCGCGGTTTTAATGGGAAACAGCGCCGCCGCCGCCAAACCCACAGACGGACGGACGGGCGGGCGAGGAGAGGGGAGGGACGGGTCGATAAATCACGCGGGACATGAAAGCCTGGCCGCGGGGTTCTGGCCGTCTGGTCTGTAACGCGCCGTCCGCGGCGAGCTATTTATAAAAGCGGCGGAACTCCGCTCCGTCCCTGCGCATTCGCGCTGAACTCTTTGATACCGCACCACGTGATTTCTTTTTTAAAATTTTTATTTTCCATCCGTTCAGAGCTACGTGATCAACGTTTTGAGGCGCTTATAAGTTCTGCTCGGTTTCCAAAAAGAACCACTTGGACGTTCGGTAGGGTTCAGGTTCAAGAGGCAAGCGTAGAGAATCCCAACATTATTATGATGATAAATGTAACTGAGAATTCGGCTGGCTCTGTATGAATGTTCATTAACTAACATTATCTGTAGTAATTTTACGGCAAATAAGAACTCTTATGTTTTCAATATGTTCGTTCATTGTATATCAATGAGGCATTTGTTTAATGAAGATGCAGTTGTTTAATGCATCATAATTTTTATTATAAAGTTATATATCCTTTCTTTATTTTATGTGGTTAGAACTAGTATTAAGACTCCTTCCTGACCAGCTGGGGTTTGGGGATAATGGTACTGCCACAACTTACTAACCTTTCTAAAGCCGAAGTTAAAAATATAAAATCTTCTAGTGCTTTCTATGGTTGGCAACAGTGTCTGGTGTTGTTTTGCAGTACAGAGCATCTGTTGCCACATTGGTCACATCCTTTAATGGATTTTCTCATGATGTATTTAAGTGTTGGGTTGTATGATGATATCAGAGTTCTTTCTGTGTCAGACCAATGGGAAGGTCATGGTGGAGAGTCTACGCTTTTGATTCACTGCTGATGCTGTAAATTAAGGGAATATTTCATACTCAAAATGTGGCATAATCATCCGAGTCTTTCATTTATTTTGAACGTATAAGTCTAAACTAGCTAAACTCACAAGCAAAGCTATACAGACTCATGCAGTCTGCATTAATATAAAAGTAAGGAAGATGAGTATCTGGAATGTGTATAGAGTTTGTGCTGAGGTCCACGTACTGGTACTATAGGGATAACCAGAGTAGAGTATCTGCTGTGTGTATACAGCCTGTACTGTAGGGATAAGCAGAGTAGAGTATCTGGTGCCTGTATAGAGTCTGTGCTGAAGTCCTTGTGCTGGTATTATGGGGATAAGCAGAGTAGATTATCTGGTGTGTGTATGGAGTCTGTGCTGTAGGGATAAGCAGAGTAGAGTATCTGGTGCGTGTATAGAGTCTGTGCTGAGGTCCTTGTGCTGGTACTATAGGGATAAGCAGAGTAGATTATCTGGTGCTGGTGTGTGTATAGAGTCTGTGCTGTTGGGATGAGCAGAGTAGAGTATCTGGTGTGTGTATGGAGTCTGTGCTGTAGGGATAAGCAGAGTAGAGTAGCTAGTGTGTGTATAGAGTCTGTGCTGTAGGGATAAGCAGAGTAGAGTATTTGGTGTGTGTATAGAGTCTGTGCTGTAGGGATAAGCAGAGTAGAGTAGCTAGTGTGTGTATAGAGTCTGTGCTGTAGGGATAAGCAGAGTAGAGTATCTGGTGTGTGTATAGAGTCTGTGCTGTTGGGATGAGCAGGGTAGATTATCTGGTGAGTGTATAGAGTCTGTGCTGTTGGGATGAGCAGAGTAGAGTATCTGGTGTGTGTATGGAGTCTGCGCTGTTGGGATGAGCAGAGTAGAGTATCTGGTGTGTGTATGGAGTCTGCGCTGTTGGGATGAGCAGAGTAGAGTATCTGGTGAGTGTATGGAGTCTGCGCTGTAGGGATAAGCAGAGTAGAGTATCTGTTGTGTGTATGGAGTCTGTGCTGTAGGGATAAGCAGAGTAGAGTATCTGGTGAGTGTATGGAGTCTGTGCTGTAGGGATAAGCAGAGTAGACTATCTGGTGCGTTGTATAGAGTCTGTGCTGAGGTCCTTGTGCTGGTACTATAGGGATAAGCAGAGTAGATTATCTGGTGCTGGTGTGTGTATAGAGTCAGTGCTGTAGGGATAAGCAGAGTAGAATATTTGGTGTGTGAACAGAGTCTGTGCCGAATGGATAAGCGGAGTAGAGTATCTGGTGTGTGTATGGAGTCTGTGCTGTAGGGATAAGCAGAGTAGAGTATCTGGTGTGTGTATGGAGTCTGTGCTGTAGGGATAAGCAGAGTAGAGTATCTGGTGAGTGTATGGAGTCTGCGCTGTTGGGATTGCATAAGCAGGGCTGTCAGCAGCAGCAGGTTTATGAGTCCGTAGGGGATCTCAGATGAACTGTGTGCAGACTGAGTCTGCAGAACACTGCGCCAACACTCCCAAAGATTCAAGAACCGGCCCCCGGGGGTAATGCACAGTACCTTGGGGGGGGGGGCGGGGGTGTGCTTAAACCTGGCTGTCTTTGAAGTGCAGGGAGCTGACAGAACCTGTAAAAGGTCTCGTGTCTCCCCCCCCCCCTCCTCGGGCCCCCCCCCCATCAACACCAACGCAGGGCTTGCAGGGGAGGGCAGACACGGGCTCCAGCCCTGCCGACCCCCCCCCCACCCCCATCCTCCCCGCCCCCACCTCCCCTCCCGAGTATTCGACAGGGAAGCAGCACCGGGCTCTGCCAGCAATGCGTCTTTCACAGATGAAGTGCAGAATCTGCTGACGCTACTTTCCTATCATGGTGTTTTCAGTGCAGAGAGCTGAACTCCAGGAGCACCAGGGTTCAGACGGATTCGAATCGATTACGCGAATGTACTGCCCGTGAACGTGGGTGTAAACTGCTAATTGGACGTTCCAATTTTGGGAGGCGATCGGTCACAAATTTCCATTAAAAATTCTGTAGCTCTGTTCGATAAGTCTCCTGCTGGCAGTAGTCGCAGACACATCCACGCCTGCCTCCTAAATCTCTGATCTGTCAGACAGATGCTTCTTTACTATGGCGCGAATTCTTCAGTCCTAAACTGTAGGGTTCTTCCTTAGCCTGCCAGGCCCTGAGCTCACCGGTGCCCTCTTTCTCCTTAATGTTGTTCACGCTTTCTTGGCGAAAGAATCGCCAAATCGCCAGATTGTTCCCACAGCAACGTATCCTCATATGGAAACCGGACTGCTTTCTGTCGGGCAGAAATGCCGCTGGTTTAGATTTTTTTTTTAATTATTCAAATGAGCAAACACAGAAAAAATCATTGCTAGTGCCATGACAGCTGTGCACTGAAGAGAGGGCAACAAGTTTAAAGATTTACGGAGTCCAGGCATATTTTTCTCTATTGTTTGAATCAAAAAAGTTTGTTTTGCTAAACGTTTGCACGTTAATCTCAACCATTAAACATTTGCCTTCAAAATAAATCAGTTTCACATTCAAATAAACAGCGGGGTGTTCTGCATGCGATTTCTTTTCTCGCATCTAGAAATTTAACGGGTGAACAAAAACCAAACAAAAGTTGGACTGCGTCCAGGTTGCGCAACGTGTTCCGACGATGGGTGTGGCGGAGGCATGTCATTGTTCCGCTTCTTTTTTTAAAATTTTTTTTAGACTTGACGTTGAAACCGGACCGCGGCGGGCCTGGTGCAAAAGCAGCGATCCACTAGCTTGGGCGCCGAAAGGAAGCGGACGTCACACGATGTCCGCTACGCGCGCACCCCGCTCCTGCTGTCATTCTGGCCGTAAGGGTCCCGCGTTCGCCGCCACCTCTCCTATAAATCAGCGGTTCTCCAACCTCAACTGCAATCCCAGAATTGGGGTCCCCAGTCTTATCCAGATGGGGCCAGTGTGGGTGCACACACACCCGATTCTACCAATCAAGGTGCTCAGCAAAGACTCAAGTGGTTGATTAGTAGAATCAGGTCTGGCCCTTTCTGGATAGGACTGGGGACCCTGGGATTGTAGTTGAGGTTGGAGAACCACTGATTTATAGGAGAGGTGGCAGCGAACGCGGGACCCTTACGGCCAGAATGACGGCAGGAGCTGGGTGCGCGTGTAGCGGAGGTTGGACTGAAAACCAGCATACGCAGTGGCCACGCCAGGACCGAGTTTGAGACCCACTGCTACAGATCTATCCATTCTGGTCGTAAGCGTTCTGCGTGTCCTTACCCCACCGCCTTCTCTACAGATCTGCCCAGGTCGCTGCTAGTCTGGAGTTTGCGAACGTGTCTCTCCCGAATGTTTCGCCCCCCTCCCCGCGCAGCGCTGGCAGGAGCCGGTCCCCCGGGTGTTTATGGGGACACGTGTCTGTTGCATGCTGGGAACAGCTGCCGCCCAGCCTCCGAGCTTTTCCCCCCCGCTCGGGAAACGAACGCCACCGCGTTTTGCGTTCCTTTTCCTGGTTCGGTTACGAGCTGGAGCCGGCGACGGAGTTTACGGCCTGCCGTGACGCTGGGGGACGGGGGGTGGGGGGGGGGGGGACGGGTGGGTGGGGGGGGTTTGGTGGAGGGGTGCTGGGGGGGGGGGGCGCAGGCGTGATCTCGCACATTAACGAATACTGTGGGGGAAAGCACGGTCCCGTCTCTCTCTCTCTCTGTGAACATGTTTTATGTATCTAATTTATTTCATCCCTGCATATTGCACAATGCCTCAGGGTGCTTATGGGTAAACCACAAGCCATTCCTTGGGTTTTATATGCAATATATATGAACTTTCCCCAGGGGTAATGACAGCAACACGTTAGAAAGTTTTTTGAATTTATGTTGAGACTTCATAAATGTTATTGGGGCAGGGGGAGGGGGGGGGGGCAGGGGGGGCAGGGGGGCAGGGGGGGGGGGGGGGGTTATCAAAGCCTGTGACATTGAGGCCCTTTTCCCAGAGCTGCTGTTCCTTTAAAGCTTGTTCCTCTCGTGGGGTAAGTGGGCTCCTCAGAACACTGAACCCATCCTGGTTTGTCACAGAGCCTTGAACTCAGATCTGGGGATGAGTCTCTCTGTAATTAGCGTCGCGGTTTTCAGCCGACATTGATATCCTGTGTGTGTGTGTGTGTGTGTGTGTGTGTGTAGAGTGTCTGTTTGCATGTGTGCCTGTGTGTGTGTGTGGGTGTAGTGTGTCTGTTTGCGTGTGTGTGTGTGTGTGTGTGTAGAGTGTCTGTTTGCCTGTGTGTGTGTGTGTGTGTGTGTGTGTAGAGTGTCTGTTTGCATGTGTGCCTGTGTGTGTGTGTGTGGGTGTAGTGTGTCTGTTTGCGTGTGTGTTGTGTGTCTGTTTGCATGTGTGCGTATATGTGTGCGCGTGTAGTGTGTCTGTGTGTGTGTGTGTAGTGTGTCTGTTTGCATGTGTGTGTAGTGTGTGTTTGTGTGTATAGTGTGTTTTTGCATGTGCGTGTGTAGTGTGTCTGTTTGCATGTGTGTGTAGTGCGTTTGTTTGCGTGTGTGTGTGTGTACTGTGTGTGTTTGCACTCGTGTGTGTGTGTGTGTGTCTGTTTGTGTGTGTGTGTGTGTGTGTAGTGTGTCTGTTTGCATATGTGTGTAGTGCGTTTGTTTGCGTGTGTGTGTGTGTAGTGTGTGTGTTTGCGCTCGTGTGTGTGTAGTGTGTCTGTTTGCGTGTGTGTGTTTGCGTGCATGTGTGTGTGTCCTCCCCCCTCCCATTCGTGTCTTTCATGGGGCAGTTAAAAAGATAGTTAACTATTGACGCCACACACAACATTCAGCAGGCTGGGAACACAATCAGGGGGTGGGGGTGGGGGTGGGGGTGGGATGTGGGGGGGGGGGGGGGGTCCGCTTCTTTAACGCAGACAATGTGGACGAGCATCTTCTCCAGCTTTCTGCAGATAAAACGCTAACAGACCCGGCAGAGCCAGCAGGCACCTCACGCACTCTCTGGCCAAAAAAATACAGTCATTTCGGGGGTGATGAAAGTGTCGGCTGATCGCTCTGGACAGGCCCGCTTTTTAAAAAAATAAATAAATAAAAAAACGGTCGTTTGAACATGTTTATTACGAGCATTATCAAGCTTCAGTTTCTGTCGAAAGCCTTTAGAGAGTGATGCTAAGGGAGGGGGGGAGGTGGGGGGTGGGGTTGGCGTTGGGGGGGGTGGGCAGTCTGCCAGGGTACGGGGGACCCTGAGAGACCGGCGCTTCCGCGCGCTCGGCTAGCGTGCCTCTGCGCCGAAGCGATGTCCCTCTGCGTCTCGGCGAGTCTGGGAGGCGTAGCCGCCTGCTGTCACGCAGCGGATGCCTTTCGCGGTGAATCCTGTCCTTCGCCGCCGCGTTAATCCCGCCGATTTCGGTCAAAGAAGACGACCGTCGGCGCGTCTAACTCGCATCTGAAACTCGTGAAATGAAAGGGAACGCTGTTCCTGTCGTGCCGTGTCAGCGCTGAGCTGACGAGAGGTGACGACCTTTAACAAAAAAAACAAAACAAAAAAACTGCGGAATCGCTGGAATCCGGACAACGAGACTTTCTGAATGAAATTTTTTTTTTTTTTTTTTTTTTTTTTTTAATCAAAAGTTTTTTCGGTTTTCGGTCTTGAAGTTTGATTGGTCGGGTCAGAGGGTCGGTCCTGCCGCTGCGCTGTCAGGCACGATCCTCAATGGTCCCGTCTCTTTCAGCGAGGGGCCGAGACCGGACCTCCGTGACCGAGACCGGACCTCCGTGACCGGGACGGAAACCGACCGTCTCTCCCCGTGAATGCGACCGCTTGTTTCCTTCATTTGAGTTCTTTGATAATCTTGGATATGGGAACCGGAGGGACTGGGTTTTTTGGTTGGGGCGCAAGCCAGTGGATGTGGCCCCGGTGAAACTATGGGAACCAGAGGGGGGGTAGGGGGTGGGGGGGGGGGCTGTAAATAATCTCTGACCGTTGAACGGGGCACGAACGAAAGTGGTCAACCCCCCCATCCGTCTAATGTGGAGCAGAGTCTGGATTCGGGAGGTTGAATGCTTTTTTTCCCCTTCGTCTTTCTTTTATCTCTGACTCTCTCACTCTGTTCTCTCTCTCTCTCTTTCTCTCTCTCTCTCTCTCTCTCTAGGGAAGTTTTGGAAAGTGAGATGGGGGAATGTTCAGATCGTAGCTTGTTTTCATTTCATGTTTAATTTCCTGAAGCCAAAGCCCCCGGCTTTCCGTCGCCGACCCCCCCAGCCCCCCCTCAGCCCCCCCCAGCCCCGGGGAGAAGAGCCGACGAGAGTGGCGACAGCTACACTTCCCCTCTCCTCCCCTCCTCTCTAATCCCCCTTTTCTCTCCTCTCCTCTCATCCCCTCTTTCCCCCCCTTCTCTCCTCTCCTCTTCTGTACCCTGCCCCAGGCCCCTGGGCCTCTGCTTTGCTGCGGTCACCCCAAACCCGCAGGGAGGAGATTGCTGTCCAATCCAAGGAGATCACTGTCCAATCAGGGGAGATCGCTGTCCTATCAGAGGTGATTGCTGTCCAATCCGAGGAGATTGCTGTCCAATCCGAGGAGATCACTGTCCAATCAGGGGAGATCACTGTCCTATCAGAGGTGATTGCTGTCCAATCCGAGGAGATCACTGTCCTATCAGAGGAGGTCACTGTCCTATCAGCCCAGCGGGCATCTGTACGTCCCTGTCCTCTTTTAAGGCTCACCGAAGATTATTTGTGTACTAGTGGGGGGGGGGGC
>NC_049216.1:33029629-33032129 GCF_013347855.1 Anguilla anguilla | reverse complement strand
ATGACCTTTGACCTTTCCTGGAATGATTAATGCATGCTTATGTCAGCTGCACACTCTACAATTCCTTAGCAGATTTTTTGCATGTTTGTGTGTGCATGTGTCTGCGCGTGCATGCATGTGTGTTTGTGCGCATGTGTTCGTGTGTGTGCATGTGTTTGTGTCTGTGTGTGTGTGCAGGTTTGTACATGTCTAAACACCTATAGATGCTGGCTTGCACATGTTTTATCTTCTATAGATCCCAGTTTGTACATGTTTAAGTGCCTACAGATGCAGGTTTTTTTATGTTCAAGCACCTGTAGATGCAAGTTTGTATACGTTTAAGCACCTATAGATACAGGTTTGTACAATGTGTGATCTCCTATAGGTGCAGGTTTGTACGTTTTATCTCCTATAGATGCAGGTTTGTACATGTTTAATCACTTAGACGCAGGTGAAACACCTATGGATGTGAAAACAGCACACACGCTGTGATCCAGGCTTCTTTAATTGCTGTAAATAGAGGAAATAATACTTTCAAATATACTTTTAATGGATGTGCATATTTTTTTCATGACACATGGGAATGGTAGCTGAGATCAGTAGGTGGTGTAGCACAGCATGGAGCAAGTTGGGTTTTGCTGAGATGCATTTGGTTTGGCGCTGGTGTTCTGTACAGAGATGCTGTTCTGGAGAGAAGTTATTCCTCTTCTCTGTGGGTCTCACACATACCTACACACACACACACACACACGCACATTCAAGCAAATGCCTACACACATACCCACACACACACATATTCATGCAAACGCCTACACATGTACCCACAAACACACATGCACACATTCCCACACACACACACACACACACACACATTCATGCAAATGCCTACATGAATACCCACACACCCACATGCACATGTACCCACACACACACATATTCATGCAAACGCCTACACATGTACCCACACACACACGTGCACACATTCATGCGAACGCCTACACACACCCACACACACATTCATACAAATGCCTACACACGTACCCACACACACACACACACATTAATTCAAACGCCTACACACATACTCTCACACACACATTTATGCAGATGCATGCACACACATTCACACAGACACACACACTCACACACAGATACACATGCACACATACACAAGTACAAACACAGATACACTCAGACATATATGCTCACATATACACACACACCTTGGTGCTTAGGTATCGCATCTATCTGCTGGGAATGTGATGGGTACTTTGTCGTGTCTGCAAACTTTAACTTTCCAGTCCCTCTATTTATATCTTAAATTCCATCCAATCACAGTGCAGCCCTCTACTTCAGCCTTACGTTCTAACCAATTGCAGGACATCCCTCTACCTCAACCTTACCTTCAAACTAATCGCTGTGCAGTCCTCTACCTCAGCCTTACATTCCGACCAATCACAGAGCAGCCCTCTGTGTGGGAGCAGTGTACCTCAGTGATGTTCCCTAGTGGAAAGCACAATGATGCCACAGCCTGCAATGCTGCTCATGGTTGTGTTAACCGTAAGCCAGACCCGGGGAGAGGGGGTGACCAGTGTGCCTCTGGTCACCAAAAGCCACATCCCCCGCAGTGTAATAACCCACCCGTGAACTGATTTAACCAGTTTGGCGCCCTCTGCAGTCCTCAGCGTGGTAGTGCTTTAAGTCAGAGTTGGAAGATAAAACCTGCCTTTAAACTTCGCTGTGCAGCTGCTTTGGTGCGGGGTGAAAGCCTGCCTGTTTAATCTCGCGCTGATAGATATGAAAGGGCTGTGGGCGAAGCTGGGCTTCCTCAAAGCTCCACCTGTAATTGGGGTGCAGATGACAGGCGATTCTATGAGCATCATCAATATGACATGCGCGTCCACGTCCACCTTTTAAGATCTTACGCGTTGCCCCGGGAACCAAGGGCTCACTGAAGTGCCCGCACTGACTGACTGAACTACGCACTACGTTCTCACAACATTCTCTGAACATTGTGGGCAGAACCAAGGTTTGTGTGTGTGTGTGTGTGTGTGTGTGTGTGTGTGTGCATGTGTGTGTATGTGTTTGTACGCACGTATGTGTGTGTGTGTGTGTGTGTGTGTGTGTGCGTGCGTGTGTGTTTGTGTGTATGCATTCATGTGTGAATGTGTGTGTGTGTGTGTGCGTGCATATGTGTGTCTGTGCGTGTGCGTGCATGCGTGCATGTATGTGTTTAGCAGGCCAAGATAATGCAGGTGCAGTGACCCCTCCCCTCTGTCTCTCTGCTGGTCCAGTGGAGGCGGGAGCAGGCCTTCGACCTGCAGCTGCTAGAGAGGGCGGTGCCAGGCGAGGACAGGCAGGGCGAGAGGGTGGAGCCAGGCGAGGAGAGGCAGGGCGAGAGGGCGGAGCCAGGCGAGGAGAGGCAGGGCGAGAGGGCGGAGCAACCCCGATCCCAGTCTGATGAGTGGCTGACGGCCCAGGCCACGCCCCTGAAGGAGGCGGCCATGGAGCCACTGGACTA
>NC_049216.1:32989629-33024629 GCF_013347855.1 Anguilla anguilla | reverse complement strand
TGCGTGTGTCTATGTATGCGTGATGCGTGCGTGTGTCTATGTATGCGTGTGCGTGCGTGTGTGATGCGTACGTGTGTGTGTTTGTTGGCGTTTCCACTGCTGCCCATCTTCACCCGCTGCTCTTCTTGTGTGTCCATTTGTGTGAGCCAATCACATGGGGGTACACTGGCATGTGGGCATGTTGGCATTAACCTGTCAATCAATGAGATCTTATTTGCACTTTTCCCTAGGCATATGTATACTGTACACCCAAATAATCAATACTTAACCTGAACTTTTTGGATCTACTGCTACTAGACTGAGCTACCGGGGGCATTGTAATGGCTTTATAGCTCTTGTTCGGGCTTTATAGCTGTTTCTAATGAGCTGTTTTACAGTGAATATCAATGCAAAAGGGAACAGTGTCGATTTTAGCTTTTATACTGTGCTCCAGAGAGAGGGAGGGGGAGAAAGAGAAGAAGGGAAGGGTGGGGAAAGAACAGGTTGGCAATAGAGAGAGGTCAGGAAGAGAAGGAGGGAAGGACTGAGAGAGGAGAGACCTGCTATCTGCTAACCTGCTCACCTGTTAACCTGCCTGTTAATCTGCTACCGGCTACCTTTTAGCCTGCTGTCTGCTGGCCTGCTAGTCTGTTTACCTGCTACCTGCTAGCCTGCTATCTGCTAGCCTGTTAATCTGGTTACCTGCTAGCCTGCTAATCTGTTAACCTGGTACCTGCTAGCCTGCTATCTACTAGCCTGCTAATCTGTTTACCTGCTACCTGCTGTCTGGTGACGTTATGTGTTTGTTTTCCTCAATTATTTCTCTTTTTCTCCTCTTTTTATCCCCCACTCTGTTATGTTTCCATTTCACCTGAAACCTCAGAGAATCATGTTCATAAAACATGTTCTTGCCATCCTGAAAATGGGGCAGAAGTGTATTGTGACTTGTGTTCTATACATTCCTTTGAATGGGCTGCATGAATTTTTCTAACAGTGAATAAAACAACGAAACGTCTTTGCAGTTTGAACGTCCCATCCGATAGAAGTTTAAATATAGGCACAAAATGCAACACCATCACTTGTTTCAGTATACAAGTAAAACCTGATTGTTTTGGTTAGGTGATTGAATAACGCATTGAATAAAAGACAGAGAACAATTAATAACAAAAAGAATAAAAATGCAATGTCTTCCTTTGTCAGTCCCTTTTTCCAGAAATTACATTATTTCATACATTGGGGGCTTTTTTCCCTAATTGAGAGCGCTTCTTTTCTTGCTGTATTTGACATTTATTGACGATGTCATCGCCATTAAAGACATTCAGAATGAGCTGAGGTGGGTAAGGGAGAGTGGCAGGCGTCTGAGAAGGTCAGACAGTGATTGCTGCATTGTGTTCTCATGCCATTTTGCTCCTGATTTCTCGGGGACGTAATGATACTGTAAGGCCCGACGCTTAATCCGAACAATGGCTCTTCTGAACAAACCCTTAATGTCGCTTTCCACGCCGCGCTCCGCATACGAGCTTCGCGATTGGCCGAGTCGAGCAGCCTCCACCCGTCGGGAGCAAGCAGAGACTGTAAAAGCAAGGTGCTCCAATAAGGTCACGCGCTCGTCCGCCCGCGACCTTTGACCCCTTGTTTCCTGTGTCATTTCTTTTTCAGCCAAGGCCCTGTGTCGGAACGCCGAGGAGCTAACCCAGCACGACCTGTGACGAACACCTGGGTGCTTCCAGACAGGAGAGAGCACTGCGTGGCTTTAGGTATTAAACGAAAGTTTAAAAAAAAAACAAGTTTATGCGCATCTTTTGTTTTCTCAGCGTTCATCGCTAACTATAGGACTCGTTTTGTAATGCTTTTTTTATTAGAGCTAAAATGAAGTTTATTTTTTAAAAGGAAATTTTAATATTTGCAGTGGAAACAGGTTGTGTAATATTAAATATATATACGTGTTTAACAATGTTAATATTGAACTAGAGTACGTTTTATACATGCGCTCGCACTTTTAATACACACTGTATCATAATGAAGGTTTGGAATGTGTTTGGAGTTTAAGCATAAATAATATTATAAGAAGGATTGCTTTGTCTTGCTGTGTAGAGGTACTTTTTAAATCTGTGGGATTTAACACTAATATATTATGTGACTGCAGAGCCATTAAGAGGTACAAAATATTTTGCAACAAATGATTATTGTATTTTTGTCAAAACACGACAATATTCTTACACCAAACACACAAATATATTATTTTTGTGTAACACACTGCCAGTTGAACCTTCACCTTCGCTTGCCAAATGAATGTTATTTTTGCTTACAAAACTGATGAGGAAATAACTTTTAATTTAACACTTCTGGGGTAAAGTATGGAGAACAACAATGGCACACAATGTGATTTTTTTTAAAGAAATGTGTACATATTAAAAATATTAACCTGATATTTTTGCCTCATCTAATATTTTGTCATACTGCATTTAGAAGAAGAAAAAACCATGAAAATATATGTTGATTTGCCTTAAGATGTCATCTGTGAGTCCATGAATTAAGCCTACTCTGAAAAACACTTTCAAAGAATTGTGGGAACTATTATTGGTCACAGAAAAACACTGAGGAATTTTAGGTGTTTCAAGCCTAAATCTTTTACTCAGTATATCCTTAAGAGATGTATGTTATTTCCATATTTTCACTAATGTTGGAAATATTTAAAATAGAGGCATTGTTTCATATTAATATGTCCCATATTATATTAATGTCCCTCTCACTGTTTTTATTTGTCTAAGTGCATTTGAGTGGGTAAACTACATTTTGTGATTTCCCATAAATTGTAACCGAGTGTTAGTACTTTATAGAGAAAATGCAGTCATTCTCAGTATATCACCATTCTAGTGATATTTGGCTCATACAAAAGAGTCCAGACTGGATCTGACCACAACTCCAGAAAAAAAAAACAGCACATTTTCACTCACCCAAAGCCCTTCACTACCTGTAATAAACACTGGGCAAAACATTTGAGACCCGTTAAAGCAATTTTGCTGAAAAGAAATTGGTCAGGATAGTTATGGGTCACGCTTGGTTAACTTCTCCGCAGTATTTACAATAGAAGATGAGTGCGTTCGTTTTAAAATCTTATATCCTTTCTTTTTCCCCTCGCTTTTGCCGTGATGCAACTCTTTCATCACGGCGGCCCGGTACAAAGGGAATGCAAAAAATATGTCTGCAATTTTAGAGACTCCATTAATGTCGGCGCTGACCGGCTTTGACCTCTGTACATTTTTCTCTACTGCGCGAGAAGAGACTCGTGTCACTGGTCTCCTGTACTACCAACAGAATAGACGAACCTTCGACTGAAAATATGCGGTGGTATGAGGCAAAAATAAAAAAGGTATTGAGATGTTTCTCCCTTTTTTAGTTCAAAGGTCTGTTTTGTTTAAAAGGGAATAATTAATTCAGCGTCTTCGTGCTCTGCCCGTGAAAGCGCTCGTGCAGAAAGACACGTGTCTTTGTGTTTGCAGCAAGGAATTTATATAGCCTATATTGTAGATTTCTTATTTCTTTGTATCGAAACCACTCCAAGGCATTCACATTTAAACCAGAAATCTGACCCCAAAATGAGGACGGGCTGTTGTTCTCCATCTGAGAATACGCAGACAACCTAAAAACGTGTTTTTCAGTGAATTTGAAATTCTTGCTAAGTGCAGCACTAACGACGAAGCGGGTGCATGTTTCACGTAAATGTCAAAGTTCAGCACAATCAGGCTTCTTTTCCTTTGCAGCTGGGCCATCTACCCTCTCCATTCCCCTTTTCCGGTTTTCACAAGATAACCTGGACCCCCACACTTCTACAGCAGCTGCTATGTCGTCATATGTATCTGACGGTGAATAGTGATATTTTTCTTATTTTGCAACAAATAGGGAATATTTTAATACCCCGGCATTTCAGACACTCATCCGGCACCGTCCACTGAGAATCCTGTCATTTCCATTTATTGATATTTGGCTGGTAGCTCATATATGTTTGTTATACTCTCTTTTCTGCACTTCAAAGAGAATGTAAAAGGCCTGTTATGCTAATTCCACCCTCTTCTGTTGTATGTAATGAAAGCCACATAGTAATACTTTACAAAATGATATCCACTCGTTCCAGGGGGGGAAAAAAAAGCTTTAAAAAGCAACACGTACAGCAACAGAACAGAAGAGATTTCTGTTTTCCCAGCTCGTGCCGCTTGGGCCCAAATAACCCTGCACCAGGGAAATAATTACCTTTCAGAATAAAAGCCATCTTTACGAGCGCATTAAAAGAGCAAGACTTTGTTTAATTTTAAAACGAAGAACAATTACTTCGAACCGCTTGGGAAGAGGGTGCCCGCAAAATGAACACGTGCAGTTCGTAAGCCGCGGCACAAAATAAAAAGGGATTTGTCCTCCGAAGGGTAACGACGTTTTCCACAAACTGCGCACCGAAGTTCGGCGTTCGGACTGAACATCGCTGCAGCGCGTGCTCCTCGTCTCTGATCTCCGTATGCAGTAAGTAAATAAATGTAACTAACTTTGCTGTTTGTTTACAGAGCCGCAGAATTTCGCAGTGCACTACCATGCTCAGGTCAGTCTTGCTATCACAGCACGGTGGTGGGACAGAGAAGAATCGACTGGTAACCACGACTGGGGACGGGCTTTGGTGTGCGTCGTGACTTGGCTGTACTTTTTCAATGTGTACATTAATGATTCGCATACTTTACGATGAGTGCACTGCCGGGGCCTCGCCTCGCCTCAACAACTTCTTTGTTCTTAATTATTCCGTTTGACCTGCCAATCAGCTGATACGTCGGTTTAAAGTGGGGCTTGCTTACTTGGTGAATACATTGCATTACATTACATTACATTATAGGCATTTAGCAGACGCTCTTATCCAGAGCGACTTACACAACTTTTTTTACATAGCATTTTACATTGTATCCATTTATACAGCTGGATATATACTGAAGCAATTTCGATTAAGTACCTTGCTCAAGGATACAACGGCAGTGTCCTTACCCGGGAATCGAACCTGCGACCTTTTGGTTACAAGTCTAGTTCCTTACCCACTGTGCTACACTCCGTCCATTGCGGTCTGATATATAGGAGGGAACCTGCGCTTGTATAAACAGCTAAATTAAACGATGATAATTAGGTTTAACAGAAGGCAGCACACACTGGCCTCCAGAATTTGTGCACCCCTGGTTAGGTGTAATGTTTTATATTATATGCTTTAGACAGTATTTGTGAATTTTAACTTTCCTTAATTAGTACAGTGGCAGGTAACTGTGGATAATAACCTCTGTTGGTGTAATTACTATGATTGTGATTGTTGTTTTTGTTATTGTGAATTTACTCATTAATGATCATTATTAAAATTAATCGCACTGCAGCTATTTCTGTATGTCTACTACTACACCCATGTATACTAATTGGTAGTTGAAGGTGTACTAGCAGTGGTTGTCGTAGGACTATTAGCTGGGGATAATTTTCAGGGTTGCAGTTAAACGGTAAATGGACTGCATTTATATAGCGCTTTTATCCAAAGCGCTTTACAATTGATGCCTCTCATTCGCCAGAGCAGTTAGGGGTTAGGTGTCTTGCTCAAGGACACTTCGACACGCCCAGGGCGGGGTTTGAACCGGCAACCCTCCGACTGCCAGGCAATCGGTCTTACCTCCTGAGCTACGTGGCCCCACTTGCGCTTTAATCTTTTGGCAGGTACTTTTAGCCTGAGTGATTTTCAAAAGTGGGTTTCACATGGTAGGCAAACAGCACTAGGGGGTACAGGTGGGCAAAGTTACATTCGTAAGCCCCATCGTTCAGGCGCATGCCTCAAGCCTCGTGGAATAAGGGCAGGAGTAATTATTTTCTTGTGCATCAGGAGCAGGGTTGCCAGATTGGGTGGATTACTGTCCAGTTGGGGTACTTTTTAAAGTTATTGTGCGAGGCAAAATGGTTTTGGGCGGCTTCACCGTTTGAAATTCTGGGCCCCTGTACGGTGTGCTCTGGTCAGACTTTAGGGGCGACTTAAGGTGGAGGGGGGGGTCCCCGAATCCCGGGCTGGTGGGATGAGAACCAGGACTCGGGGTGACACAGAGGCAGTCATAACCAGAGCTGAAATTTCGCAGAGCACCATTCTGAGGGTCGCGGGGTCAAGGGCATCTGGTCCCCCTGAGAAATTAGGGTGTATGGCAGGCACCAGGCACAGGCAGGACTCGTGGAGAAGGGGTCGGGGGGGGGGGGTTAATTTGACTTCTCATGGGGGGCTTTGTTAATTAGAAAAGCAAGCTCAGAGAGAGGGCCAGCACACAGACCCCCCCTCTCTCTCTACCTCCCCCCCCCCCCCACCCCCCATGGCACTGACCTAGCTCTGGTCTGTGATCCCCAGGTCTCTGTACCCCCTGCTCCTGCCAGTCTTCCCATCTGTGCCCCCCCCCCCCGGGGCTCAGGAGCTCCAGCACAGACACGCCCCCCCCCCCCCCCCTTTCCAAAGTCTACACATTATAAACAAACAAACAAGTTAAACTTGCTGAGCACCCGTCATGTGAACTCGTTCTTGCTTCCTGCACTTGGTCTCAGATGAAGCACGTTCTTACGCACCGTACCGCTCGGTTTGAATGCGAGTAGATTCAGCTGCAGACCGTTTGTGCCAGTGCCAGTCCGATCGGCGCATTTCTCGTGCGCTCTGTCTCCGTGCCTACCTGCTGTATTGCAGTGTTCAGGTGATCCTCCCTCGCCACTGTGTGGCGTCTTGCCTCCAGAGGGACCGCGCGCATACGCAGGCTGGTAAAGACACCTACAGGCTGCGCTTCAGCACCACACCAAACAGTGATGCTGTTTTTATTCAGGAGGACCGGCTTCGTCACTAAATCCAAACAGGCTGCTTCTGTGACTCACCAATACGGGTACCACTCCTGCCCTCGCCCCCCCCCCCCCCCCCCCAAAAAAAGAAAACTGTTTCCTTTTTTTGTCATAGACAGCCGAATGACTGCCTTTATTGACATAACCTCCAGCTGCTGCTACTTAAAAAAAAAAAAAAATCTCAGCTGTTATCGATAAGGCTGCTGGAGTCTGTAATCTGAACCACATCGTTGCCTGTATATGTATAGTCAGGTTTGTGAAAAGTGGATTCGCACAGTCTGACTTCCCTGCAAAGCCTTAAATCAACTCCTATTTTTTTTTGGTACAGACACCTCTCCGTTGTGTTCAATGCTACGCACAGCGGACGTGTTTTGTGTCTGAATCCCGTTCTTTCATTGCAGAAAGGCGCCCTTGGAAAGAGATTTCGCTTCAGTTGTACGTTTTTTGACGCACGCTTCAGGTGGAGAGAGCCGGTACAAAAAGTGCTTTGATAGTCAAATGGCGTCTTTTCTGAAGCTCTTTCATCATCGATGTGCATTTTTTAACAGAAGCCACATCGGCGGAGGAGGTTAATTATTGAAGGGGAAGGGCTGCTCTGAGGATCGCTGAACGGTCTTTCAAAGGCATTTCTTCCAATTCTGTGCAAGCAGGGCAGAGAGGGGTGGGGCAAATAGGGAGAGGGCAAAGATGGGTGGTGCAGAGAGGGATGGGGCAAATAGGGCTAGGGCAGAGTAGGGTGGGGCAAAGATGGGTGGTGCAGAGGGGTGGAGCAAAGATGGTGTGGCACCGAGCGAGCATTGCGATGCCCAATGAAGGCACCACAAGAGGAGAGGGTAGAAGTGTGCGGACAAAGCCGCTGTGTGTTGGGGAGGTCAAACTCCAGTCCTGGAGGGCCACAGTGGCCTTCGTAGGCCTTGGAAGCAAGTTTTTAAAAAATTTTTATCTCTGCAGCCAATCAAAATTAATGGACGACAGCGACAGCCCTGCAGAAACTGCAGCCCTCCAGGACTGACACACTTGGTGCATGTCAGGCTTAAATACGCAGTACGGGACACAACAGTGCTAGACTGAGGGGGGGGGGGGGTGCTCATCCATGTGCTGGAACTGCACCTTAACAGGACGGGCGCCCCCATCAGCCCCCTAAATTCTGACGGGAAAGTGAGGAGGTGATGACATTTTCCATTGTGTAAAAAAAATTATACGAATCAAAATCCTCCCTACTTCAGCCATTAGGAACGCCAAATAAATCCATTATTTGTTTTTTTGCAGATGCTGTTTTTCTGAACTGCCACCTCTGCATTGACTCTGCATGTTTTCTGTGACCCCAGCCCTTAGTCTGTGTGATCGTTTTATTGTGCATAAGTGCTATTGTACAGAATAGGCTTTTCTGATGCGGTGGCTATTTCAGCTAAAGGCCCTTGTGTTCTGTAATTCACGGAGGACGGTTGGCTGACCTGCAAAGCACATACCACACCCTGAGCCAGTCTTTGTAAAGAGCATTGTTCCTTGTATATATACGTGTGTGTGAAATCATTGCTTTATTTTCCTTAAGGTACAGTATTATCCAGGAGAATTCCTTGCTTCTTCTGGAAAGAAATGGTTCACCAGTGTTGAATAATTGTCAGGTCAGGTCCATTGAAATTCTCTGGAGGAATTATCATTGTTGTCCATTTTGCCATTGCATGCAGGTCTACAATATTCTGTACTAAAGAATATATGAATACAAAAGAATATGTTATTGTCATCAAATCTGAACCAGGATTTGTCCAGTGTTGTGGTTGTGTCATTGTGTTTATAAGCCTGCCAGGCACAGCCTAAAACATCTGTATCCACCAAAAAAAAACAAAAAACTGACTATTGGAAAACAATCTCACTTGGACCACCCTTCAGAAGAGGCCAGGATGATGCCTGTAGTCAGAAGGGTTCAGGCATAGTAACCATTTTATTTTGGGAATGTCATTTTCAGGCCTGTGTTAAAAAGAAGGAGGCAATAAGGGGTTAATGTATTTAAAAGCCTCAATATAAATCGCCTCTCCATTTTACTAAGCTTGAAGAGTAAATGGTTAAGCACAGTATATAGGCATTAAAAGGCAGTGTTTGGTAAACGGAAGGCATTAACAATGCCTACAGAGATTTCAGCTTTCCTTATACATAATTGTAAGCGGAAACACATGTCCTTGGGCTTATTGTTAGATCTAACAATATCCGTTTAACGTGGGCAGCCTGCCCGCAATACCTTTCATTTAAAATTAACGCAAAGCGCGGTCTTACAGCTGTAAGCGCAGACTGCTAAGCAGGCGCGCGGTTCTTGCCGCGCGTGTGGATGAAACATTGATGAGCGCTTTGAATTAGGAGCGCTTTTAATAAGGCTCGCTTTTTAAGTTGTTTTTTTTTTTTTGTTGGCCTGCGCTTGGTGCAAAAAACAAAGGGGAGAGCAAACGAGCCACCGAGATCAGTTCCTCCAAAATCCCACTTCCTGCTTCCTGTCTGGACAGACAGCAGAGTGAATTAATTGAAAAGTTTGATGCAATAATCCATATAATCTATAATTATGACCCTTTTTTCGTGTTACCTTGTCTGTGGCACATTCAGCACTGTAACTATAGTTACAGACTACTCTGAAGTTTTACCGGGACTGTATGTAATGGTGCAGAAATTAACGATCTCTAGATTTTGGTGAATATGCATTCAGCAAGCTAAACAGTGGTACCTAGAGAACATAGAAGTTTCTTTTGGACTTTTGTTTGGGTTTGAAATTCTCAAATCTAGGCTCACATGGTCTCGATCGTTTGTATCCAGGAACTTATTATTTTTATAGGATCTATTGTCAAACTTTACACTCCTGCAGTCTTATCAAACCTCACGCTCCTGCTAGGCCAGTCCACTCTGCATCCACTGCACACCTTACTGTCCCCTCCCTCTAAAGGCCCCTCCTCCTGTTCACGTCTCGTCTCTATCCTGCCCCCTAGTGGTAGAATGTGCTCCCCGCTACACTCAGGGCCGCAAAGTCACTGCCCACCTGCCACAGACCTGTAGTTTTTACACTACATCTTGGCTCAGCTAATGCTGACCTTTTTCGTCGCTTTGCTTACCCCCACCTGCGCTATACCTAAAACTCCATTTTCTACTTGAAGCACTACACTGTCCGTCTCTCTCTCTCGCACCCACTGTGGCTCCAAACAGACTTTATTTTGCAGGTTTTATGCATTTTCTACTTCTGCGCACAGGTTTTGAATTAACGGAACCTACAGATTTATTTTTAAAAGCATCTTTGTTGCCTGGAGCAGTTTGTATGCACTGATGTAAGAGGCTCTGGACATGAGGATCCACTAAATACCTGAATGTACTGAATGCTGTTTCGGGTTTTCCGTGCTGGTTCTGTAGGGTAGTGCGAACAGACGGGGGGTGGGTGGGTGGGGTGGGGTGGGACGGGGTGGGGTGGGGTGAGACGAGACGGGACGGGGGGGAGGGGTGCGTATCTGAGCCCAGAACTGTAAGGCCTCTCTCTGTTCCCCCGTCTCACAGCAAGCTTTGAGTAACGCGTTCCTCTCAGACCTCTGTGTGTAATGAAAGCTGCTTCAGTTTTCCATCTCTTCAGTGCTCCATCTGCAAGGCGCAGTGCTTCACACTGAAAATGTAAGAACAGCTGTGGATCAATAAATACCTACAATAACAGGGACAATAATAATAATGATCATAATAAGACCTACTACTCGTACTTTCAATATTATTATCAATAATAATATAGATAATTAAAACATTTTCCATTAATAATAGTAATGCTAAACAGCACTAATAACAGTAATAATCAACGTATAAGCACAATTCGCAAGCACAAAGATGTTGAGAATAGTAATGTTGTCATTATTATCAGCTGAACCATGACAAGTGCAGTTTCAGCATGTTGTTTTATCCTGATTCAAACTCAGTGTATATTTTGAGAGTTGATTGCTGTCAAACTCAGTGTATATTTTGAGAGTTGATTGCTGTCAAACTCAGTGTATATTTTGAGAGTTGATTGCTGTCAAACTCAGTGTATATTTTGAGAGTTGGAGGTGCAGATCAATACTTAACGTCTTTGATCCTTCGTAATTTTGTACAACGATTGATAGTTACAAACTATTTTATTTGAGACCATATTTAATTAGTGATACCCATGTTGGTGGTGTGATGATGAGGATGATGATGATGAGTGATGTCATATCTCCTCAAACTCCCAATGTACATGGAAGACCTTTGTGAATGTATACACGGCTTACTTTCTGTGTGCCTGTACCTGATATTTACCTTTATTTACCTGTGAACACTGGAAAAAGACTGTCTTTTGCAAAAAGATTAATGTGTGGTAGGTTAATTCACATGAGATTGAACATATAACCCCAGAGTACAACTTTGTAAATACAACTATTACTTTGGTTCATTAATATTTACACAGATTATTTTAAATTAAGCGATGAGTGAATTACATAATTAACTCAAAATCAAAGTCTTAGTGATGGAGGTTTCTCTTCTTATGTAATTACAAATAACATGCATTTAACTCTTATCTGGGCTTAATTAATTAGCCTTTCCATGTTGGCTTAAAAGGAATTATTAGATCCTGACAAAAACTTTGATGAAATTTAAAGTAACAAGTAGAAAATTTAGGCCATCTAATGAGAACACACTGTCCCACTTTGCAAGTCCAAATGGGATTAAGATAATTAGCATGTATGCAAATGATGACTCAGTTAATTACGTAACATTTTCATTAAAAATTAACAGCAGTGATTCCATAGCTTCTGTATTGCAATGCGGTGTGTTCTGAATTGGTTAATAAAAAGGTTACTGAAGTGTGTGTGTGTGTGTGTGTGCGCGCACGTGCGTGCGTGCATGCATGCTTTCACCTGGTGAAATCCACGGAGGATTAAGCATTATATTCTATAATTATCATTAAATAATAATAATAATAAAATGGTCTAAGTACAATTTAATATAACACTTGCATTTCATTGTTTCATGAGTTTTACTGGGCTGTTTCAGAGTTAAATGAAAAATAGGCCTACACATAAATACAGTAAAAGGTGTTGAAATGTTGCATTGGACAAAAACACTGAATTCAACCAGAAATCCTGTGTTGACATGCTGAATATACTCCAAGCAGATTTTCACAGAAGTCACAAAAACGTCCGTGTTGGACATGCACTGTACATGTTGGCAGGAAAAACGTTAGATATAAAATTTCAGTTCACCAAAGAAAAACAATTTATCTTTGGGGGAATCGTTTGAAAGAAGAGGGCTATTTTGACTGAGCAGCCAGCGGTGTTGTCTTTGGCTGAGGTAAAGGAGTTTTTGTGCGATGAAATTTGAGGGTTTCAGTGTGACGCGTGGATAGTGTTTACCTTCATAAGTCATAACATGAGAATAATCTATAATTAAACCTGACAAGTAAAGGCAGTAATATTTAAAATGCTGCTAATATTTTACAGTCTGTTCCCCCCCTATCAGCAAGATCCAGCTGTCCTTCATCCTCCTGGCCAAAGCTACAGCAGAATATTTCATTTATTTATTTTTTTTGGCGTATGAGAGAGATTATGGTTCTACACAGAATGGGGCAGCTTTTTATGAGATTAAATTCATACATATCATATATTTCTGTGTATAGCCTATATTATATATTTCAGAGGTCCAAATAAGTTTTGCTTTTTTAAAACTGATTCCAGCGTGATCTTGCTTATGTTTTTATACTTGCATATCTGCCACCACATTACAAAAAGTAATGTTTTTTGAAATGGCTACATTAGTTGTTTATGTCTAGTGAAGCTTCTTACAGTGCAGTGTCTGATATGGCAAAAAAAAAAAAAAAAAAATTACATTTCTGGGCAAGAAATTCAAGTACCCAGCTGCGCAGACGGCTTTTGCTAGTTCTGCAAACAAACGTAACTGCAACGCAAACGGCCACGCTCAAACCCCTTCAGCCTTGCAGGAGTAATTGTTTTTTCCGTTCGTAATTTTTATTTCGGAGATGAAACGCACTGCGCACGTGTCCCTTCCCCGAGGCAATTATCCATAATTAAAAATGCTTAAAAGTCTTGAAAGCAACACAAAATGAAGTCTTAATGAATTGGTTTTCCTGCTAGCGGCAGTTAAAATGATACCTCTCCTGTTTCCTGCCACATAATATCCAGCAGTTAGTCATTTTCCTTTTTTTTTTTTTTTTTTTTAACAAGTCTTCACAGCAACGATAAAAAAGGCCCTAAAAGATGGAAGCGGAACACTTTGTGACAGGATCTGTCCAGGAGACAAGGCCTTTAACATTTAAGCTTCGTCTGTACGAATGCTAAATTTACTTTGTGCTCCCTGTGATTATTGAACTGCACACCGCTTCTTAAATTCTTTTAACATTGAGAGGGTCTGTTTTCCGTTTCTGGCGGTTTCAGATGGGAACCTGACTGCTGACGCTTGGGATATAGCTGAATAAAGCTTTATAACCTACAACATGCAGTCCTTTTTTCCCCCAGTAGTCAGGCTTGCCTTGGAAATTGTGTTTTACTACCATACATACTATACCCTCTCAGTTAAACACTCCATATTGTGCTTCTTTTGTTTTTCTAATTCATTTAGTTTTTTTTTTTTTTTTTTGAAGAAAGTTGAAATGTGTTCTTGGATGCGCACCCAAAAATCTCTTGATCAGGTTCATAAATGCAGTTGCTGATCTGTAGAATGGATACCCTCCTGCAGTGTCTGTTTTATTGACGCAAAGACAGAAACTGCTGCTGAGTAAGGATGAGTGTGTGGAAGAGCCAGCACAGTCTGCTAGCCTGTGCCTTCCACACAGAATAATCATTCAGCACATTCTGGTAGCCTGTGCCTTCCACAAAGAGAATAATCATTCAGCACTGTTTGCTAGTCTGTGCCTTCCACACAGAGAATAATCATTCAGCAGCACAGTCTGGTAGCCTGTGTCTTCCACACAGAGAATAATCATTCAGCAGCACAGTCTGGTAGCCTGTGTCTTCCACACAGAGAATAATCACTCAGCACAGTCTGGTAGCCTGTGCTTTCTACACAGAGAATAATCACTTTGCAATCACAGGCAAACCACTGCCTGATTTTCCATGCATGTAGTATTATATATATATATATATATATATATATATATATATATATACACACACATATTTTATAGACATTAAAGAATAGATAATCCCGGTGGTGGATCATTTGGATAGGGTTGAGGTCAGGGCTCTGTACAGGCTAGTCAGTTTCTTCCACAAAACCATTTCTATATGGACCTCGCGCCCAGGGGCATTGTCATGCTGAAACAGGAAAGGGCCTTCCCCAAAATTGTTGGGGGAAGCACAGAATCATCTAGAATGTGATTGTATGCTGTAGCATTAAGATTTGCCTTCTGTGGAACTAAGGGACCCTTTCCAAAACCATGAAAAACGGTCCCAAACCAAGGGGTGTCCAGATACTTTTGGTCATATAGCGAATGAAAGGCACACAAATACTATACGCACAAAAATGGTATACCAAAGCGGTTTGTTGATCTCCAAACTACAGCCAGTCATGTGCCCGTCTCCACACTTTCCCTGACACCGGTACGTTTCCTAATTAAACATGCGGAACGAAACAAGAACACATGTTAATTTAATGTAACAAAAATGTTGATTTTCACGCACTTTCTTTTTAAATATTTATTGAGTAGACTTGCATTTTAAGATGCATCAAAGCAGCTCGTGATGTATATGCAAATTCTTGTCTATCCTACGGTTTCCCCTTCAAGGCTGGACTGATCCGCTCTTTAAAAAAAACAGAAACAAGTGGGTGGAGGGAGGAGGGTGCGAGTGGTTTAGGCTGTTTATTTGCCGACTCTGCTATTTTAATTGAATTTGAATTGCCTAAAAAAAAAAACTGTGCAATCACACTGATATGAAATACAAACACACTTTATCGTTTGGAGTTGGGGAAGCAGGCATATCATTACAGTAAATCACCCTTACTGATGTCTACTGTCTCGTTTTAACATTCGCAGAAATGAGTAATAATTACAAAATGTGTGAGTGTGTGTGTGTGTGTGTGTGTGTTTGTGTGTGTGTGAGATAGAGATGAATGTGGTCTCAAACCACAAATTAATTTAAATTCATTGATTGTATGGAAAAGGGCTAAATTCTGCTTTAACACTGAATGCAGTTTTATCATTCTGCTGTATCTCTGTACTGAGAGAGTGTGCTGTATCTCTAGTGAAATATTTAATAAAATGTTTATATATAAATATTCAAGAAATCAGAATAACATGTGACCATGCCCATAACATCCCAACAGCCAAAACTGATGCCAACAGATTCTTGTGGAGATGGATTATGGGCAATGTTTAAAAAATAGTGACAATGATGGACAATATATCTAGTGAGATATTACTTTGCCGTATCTCTAGTGAGATATTTACTGTGCCGTGTCTCTACTGAGATATTTACTGTGCTGTATCTCTAGTGAGATATTTACTGTGCTGTATCTCTAGTGAGATATTTACTGTGCTGTATCTCTAGTGAGATATTTACTGTGCCGTGTCTCTACTGAGATATTTACTGTGTCGTATCTCTAGTGAGATATTTACTGTGCTGTGTCTCTACTGAGATATTTACTGTGCTGTATCTCTAGTGAGATATTTACTGTGCTGTATCTCTACTGAGATATTTACTCTGCTGTATCTCTAGTGAGATATTTACTGTGCTGTATCTCTACTGAGATATTTACTGTGCTGTATCTCTAGTGAGATATTTACTGTGCTGTATCTCTAGTGAGATATTTACTGTGCTGTATCTCTAGTGAGATATTTACCGTGCCGTGTCTCTACTGAGATATTTACTGTGCTGTATCTCTACTGAGATATTTACTGTGCTGTATCTCTAGTGTGATATTTACTGTGCTGTATCTCCATTGGTTTTCAGTATCATATAGTGTGGGATGTGTGGTACTGTACAAGTGACAGCACTTGTGTGGCAGTGAGTTGAGCTGTTTAAGGTGTGGATATTTGTTATTTGTACTTGTTGTACGTCGCTCTGGATAAGAGCGTCTGCTAAATGCCTATAATGTAATGTAATGTAATGTAAGGTGTGGATATTTGACCTGTTTTTAATCTCAGTCTGGTTTTCATGAGGTTACATAACACAGGTACCTTCTCCTCTCTGTTGTGTTCTTTCCATGTGCGTGAGAAAAGCTGGTGATGTTGTCTGCTCTGAATGGGGTACAGTACATGCAGAATAAATTAACTATCCTATAGCTGGGCGTTTCTCATAACCTGTTCGTTGTGTTTATTACTTTCTGAGAAATCATTAACAGAATTTTCTCATAAGTAACATACACATAAAGAACACATGGGTATGTGTAATGAAAGGTTGTAAAAGAGTAGCATGCTGTTTTAGTAGACTTCATTGTCCATCTTTTTTAAAAAGTTGCCTATAACATTGCCTATAATCCATCTCCACAAGATGCTGTTGGGATGTTATGGTCATGGTCACGGTCACATGTTATTCTGATTTCTTGAATATGTACATATAAACATTTTTAGTGATGTCTTTTTTGAAAATATGGATATACCGTTAAATGTAGTGTCAAATTTGTTATTTTTCCTCTGTAATAATCAAATTAGTAGTTCAAATCAAATGATTACTATGATGCAAAATTCACAATGTCTGCATGTATTTCATGTGTTTTTTAAACAGACATTGAACTATATTAGGACAATGTAATTCAGTGAGTCAAGTCCCCCTACGTCAAGTCTGTGTAAGTATTGAGACAAATGACGGTCATCTGGTTCAAATTTCACAAGTTTTCCGTATTACTTTAATTATTTATAAACGGAAAGCTGTGAGTCTCTGAACATGGGTTATATCCTTTGGAAGTGTTTGTAGATTCCACTTTATGAGCTAAAAGCTAAAACTGCAGACGAGGGCCCAATAACTGAGTATGAACACCAAGAAAGCCATTGTGAGGGTGAAAGAAAAAAAAATCGAGCTATTGCAAAATGTTTTTGCATTCCAAACATCAAGTATGGGATGCCTTGAAGAAGAAACAAAAATACTGGAGGACTTAGGAATCACCAGCGATCAGGCCGTCAGTGGAAGACTTGAGAAGGTGATGACAGGATTGATAATAAGAGCTGTGAAAAAAGAGTCCTAAATTGTCAGCTGGAGTAGTTGCTGATGATCTCCATACTGTACATCGGCTGTGAAGGAATCACAGGACACTGTGCACACAGGACTTCCAGATATAGACTTCTCATCAGCACCAAGAACCGAAAGGCGAGATTGGAATTTGCAAAAGAATAAATAAACAACTAAATAAATGAATACAAAGATGAGCCTGACGACTTTTGGAAACAAGGCCTATGGACAGCTGAGACAAAGAATACAAACCATTACCAGAGGGAACGGTGAAAGTGCAGAGAAAGAGAGAGACTGCTCTGGACCCTCGGCATACTGCTTCATCTGTCAGGCAACATCGATGCAGTGTGGTGGTTTGGGCCTGTATGGCTGCATCTGGACCCAGTTTTTACCAGGTCTTTATTGATGATGTAACCAGTGATGGCAGCAACAGAATGACAGCTGAAGTCTGCGGAAACATTGTCTGCCAATATTCAGAGAAATGCCACCAAACTCATGGGTCAGAATTTTATCACGCAGCAAGACAATGACCCAAAACGTAGGGTAAACTCAACCGAGGAGCTTGTCAGAAAGAAAAGGTGGACATGTCTGACGTGGCCCAATCAGTGAACAGCTTTTCGATCAGCTCGAAAGGAAAAGGAAGTGAAACCCCAGCAAGCACACAGGAACAGAAAGAGGCAGCAGCAAAGGCTTGGCAGAGCTTCTCATGGGATCACATCATGAACCTGGTGATGGCTGTGATTCACAGACTCAATGCAGCCATCAAATGTGAGGGGGGGTAAGCAATGTCATTAAATTTGTCAGAACTTACTTTGTCCCAATACTTATGCTGAGTGACTCATTGAATGCCACTGTTGTAATATGGATTGATGTCTATTTAAAAGAACAAACAAACCAACAAAAAAAACATGAAATAAATGCAGACATTTTGAATTTTGCATCATTGTAATTGCTTGATTTGAAATAGTAATTTGATTAGTACAGAGGAAAAACAACCTTTTTGACACAGCTGTCCCAATACTTTTGCATTTATCTGTATGTGAAGGCGGTTATTCATAGGTTATATTCAATTTGAAATCATTCACACCGGACAACAACTATAGGAAAACAAAATGAAATGTCGTTTAAAATCGGGGAAGGAAGTGGGTCAGTGTCATAATTCTGGGAGTGCGAAATTCTACTGCGATTAAAGGGAGGGTCGATGGGAATCATCAAAAGTATGTGTGGCATGTGTGTGTGAGATGCAGAGAGAGACTGAAGGCGGAAGAAAATGTATTTTTAAACTATTCTAATTTTTCACATATTATGCGACGTTGACAGCCGAAATAGTGAAGTGAAACAAATATTTTCAAAGATGTATTTGTAAAGTAACTTTGTTTTACTTGGTGCGATATATTTTAACCAACAAATGATGTTCCCACGAACAAGCCTTGTCCCCCCTTAATGCTTTAGGTTCGTCCTCTCACCACTCACCAAGCTAAATGTCAGAAGTGAATGTCGTAGCCTACATCGCGTGACAGAGCCTACGAATAAATGGATATCAAGAAGATGTAATGGGCTGTTCCCAGTTTAGAAATAGACACAAAACCTCAGAACACGGTTCTCAGCGATTGGGAGAAACTCGAACCCTTGAATGGCATCCTTTGGGTAACGTCTTAAATAATGAACATCGAACTTTCCCAGTAAAAACTGCTCAAAATGAGAGAACCTTGAGAGAACTTCATTTAAAACCCTTAATCGGAAACTCGCTAAACAATGTGCGGAGGACAACATTTTTGACGGCATTGTTGCAGTTCAATTTATTAACATCCTCTAATTTTTGGAGGCAAATTTTAGGGGGGAAATGTCACCCTGCCTCCTGAATATAGCTTACATGTATATAACCTACAGACAATAGCAATAGACATATCTCTTTCCAGAAAAACGTATTGAACAACAGTCAATTTTAAAGTTTTGTTCCCTTTTTTTAATGGTGGCTAATGAAATTGTTTCCTCACAAAAAAATAACTATTTCAGTTATGCGTATACACATTTGATGACATGAAATTAAAGATCCATGATCTTAATTAAATTCCCTTCTTATAATACAGATCAGATGTTATTCAATTTAACTGCTAATGAATTTAATAACACAGCATATATTAGTATTTATCACTCATAGACTACGTGTCATGCGTTCAGCGACTGGCGCGTGTACCATGAATATGTTCTTGAATAAAACCGGTTTCCTCTTTTAAATATACACCCTTAAACACATTTAAATAGCTGATTCAAATTATTTTGTTTGTTTATTCAATTAGCCGCACCTTGACACGGTAACATTTGTCCTACTGACGGTCATTAACTTTATTGTTATATGAAATATACAAATGTACAGTTAGGAATTAAACTGCGAATACAGCAATTGGTGCTTTTTAAATTAATATGTTTTCCCCCCGTAATTAACGTCCCGTTTGTTTCGCTGTATGTAATTGCGCACAATAGGCTACTGTCGCCCAGACCAAATCCACGCGGAACCTGGAGCGGGAATTCCCAGGTTCGCCGAAGGGTGGCGCGTGAGGCACGTGCTGAGATCTAGACAAACGCGTTGACTGTACCACATACCTGCACACGTTCGGGAGTTCAAAGCTATTTCCCTGTTTTATCACCCCGGATCTGCATGTCAGATATAGACTTGGATATTGACATGTGCACCTAATGTTTCTGACTTCAGGAGCACATTATTAAAGACACATTTAATGCTTGTTCATTTTATAGGCTGCGTTAGCCTATACCTGTGTTAATGTAGACCAAACATTCCAGGCGGGCAATATTTATTATAATTTAATCTGAGAACATCATTTTTAGAATTTAAATAATATTAAGACGTGTAGACAATCCTGCTAATTATATTTTCAATCTGAATATAATATGCATCTGTAAACCACCAATATTATTGAATACAGAACCACAGAAAATAGTTACGCCAAAATTTAAATCTGGATAATTTGTGTCAAAAAATAAGAATAAATGAACGAATCAAAACACATTCAATTCCGCTTACCTGGGAGGAACAGAGAGCAAAATTTCGTCAAATTAATTCGTCTGTTTAAATGTTCAAATCGCGACCAAGCAATTGCTCGTGTCTGAACGCGCCGTATTATGGACTATGCGCGCGCTAAACGTGCGCTCTTGTGGAGAAGCGAGCGCTACATGAAAATTCACAGTGGCGCCTTTATTTTAGAGTAGTACTTTTGGGAGAAGGGGAAAAGAAAGAAGTTCTCTTCATGCGAATGTAGGTGTTTTAGTTGTAAATGGATAATTAAGTTGTGCTGAAGATGCACAGGCAGCCTAATCCCTCGGCAACTTGAGATCTTGCAAGAAACGCGATACCGCATCCATAAAAGGTTGATGTTTTTTTCCTTTTAGTCGCGATTCTGTTCTATTAAGAAGAATAGCATCTTATCCCCCACAGAAACTTTTGATACTCCCATTTTCCTCAAGGACAGTTAGGTTACATTGGTCCGTTTCATTATTATTTGAGAGCTTCAGAATGCTCCCTTTTTACCGACAACTCGAAACAACTTTTTTTTTTTTTTTTTTTTTTGAGTATTTTTAAATTCTAATACAATTCTTAGATGTAAACGATCCTTGTTGGGACACATAACCGGGTGATAAAGTTGTGACGTGTGGTTATGATTTTCTCAGAAACAAAGAGAATGATGTGAAAATCAAAGACATAAGATCCAGCCAGATGTGATGACATGTGGTGAAGGGATCTCTCTCTCTCTCTCTCTCTCTCTTACTCTCTCTCTCCCTCTCCCTCCCCTCCCTCTCTCTCTCCTCTCCTCTCTAGCCTTGTTTGACTCCTCAGTTAACTAAGAACATTTCCTCCTGCCGCTCTGCCCAGCAATTGTAAGTACAAAATTTTGTTATCAGCAGAGATTCAATTAAGCAATTGTTTTCTCTAACGCTTGCATTGGATGTAGCCTACCATACAGGTAGAAGGGAAGGTACTTTATCACGCGTGTTTATGGTGCGGATTATAAAACCTTTTTGAGGTACCCTTATTTATTCAAAGAATGGGAATTTTTTTCACTAATTTATTTTGAATTTCTTGCTTTTCCTTCTTTTTTTATACCATTCATGTAGTATTGTCATACCTGCAAGATGTCATTAAGCGTTTTTTACTGGGCTGTAGTTTAAAGGACCAGCAGACTCTTGGAGATGTTTGGCGTAATGTTTCATTTAAACTGAGTGAGGAGAGACTTTATACACTATACAAAAACAGTTTGTGCATCGAATACAAGTCACCGTTGTCTTGTGCTTTTTTTTCCAGTTTATGGGAATACTGAAATCAAATTTAATGCTTAGGTCTGAACGTCAACCTTTGAATACACTACCTGTAGGACTCTGACGGTTCTTAGAGTGATGGAATGTAACCGTGTGCATATGGAAAAAGCACGGAAACTATTATCGACATCGTTTATCATTTAACTTAGGCATACATTTCCCTTAATTGTGTGAATCGTTTTCTTTTTAAATTACTTTAACTTATTTGAGTTGGTCAATAATTTAACGCCTATCCTTTTTTGGTATACTGCACGAGACGTTCTCTCTCAGGGATTTGACGTTGCGCAGAATGTGACAAGCGGCAGACACGTGTGGGCATGGAAAAGTTAGCCCCAAAATTAATGATGGACAAGCAGAATAAAATAAAAACTGTATCCGAGATCGTGTTGGCATTTTAAATGCATTGTTAAAGTGATGCGCGTAGGGAGGCACGCCACCCCCAATATTTTTATACAACTTAATTGATAGACTTGCTCGTATGTTTGTGAGACCTGACATTTGACTACGCGAGACGAGGTGGTCCAACAGTGCGTCTCCCCAAAGTTGAAATAGAACCTAGACCTATAGTTAAGGTAGTCTAATCTAAAATCGCATGTTCATTGATACATTTAGATTTAGAAATTTCCCACTTTTAAACTCAAATACACACTTTTCTTCAAACGCGAATAGCCTTTGAACCCCATAATTTACAGTCAGGTTAATTTTTTTACATAGCCTGTGCTTATAGCACTTATGTCGACGGTGGCGTGTTTGCGCCATAGGTACGCGTGTGGTCACACACTGTTAATTTCAGCAGTGTATGACGACAATTGATGTTACATTTGTGCTTAACTAATGCTATTCAGTTTCATTAGCCTAAACAATACTTGATTGTGCTTCAAGCCGGTCAATGAAAACGTAGGCTAATTGCCTCAAGATGTCCACACGTGTACCTCCAGTACGTGCCAATGCGACAAAGGAAACTGTATTTGACCCTGAAAAAAATGTAAGCTATAAGAAATGTAACCTTTAAACCAGAAAGCAACCGAGTATGTAAAATAATACGCCGTATTAAAAAAAAAAAAAAAAAAAAAAAAAACTATCAAAAACATCGCGTAACTGGCATAAAAAAACAAAAATTAAAAACAAAATTATAAAAAGATCATGAGATTTCAAGAGCACTTACTATCTTTACGCACCTTTAATAACAAAATACACGTTTAAAAGTTAAAAAATGGTGGCGTTATGTTTTTCGTCTAGCCTACAACATGGGCTGTACATTCCAGAAAAAATAGTTGAATCAGTGATCCTTAGGTCCAAAGCTCCTCAAGTTGACCAGAGCAATTAATTGTAAAATTGAATATTGCAGGGATACATCGATTTCCTGCAATTTTAGAAGACTTTACGCCGCTTCACATTTTATTTGGAGTTGGTTGACTTGTGCCCCTGTGCGAAGTTGCACTGTCGAGTTCCTATAAGCAACCGTTGCCAAGGCTCACGCGAGGACGAGAATTGAGCTTTTTATAGCATTGCTGTTAATCCTTTCTATAACGGGCAGGCGGTCAGTGCAAATAGGAGCACCTCACACTCTTCCTTTAATCTCTGTCTCTGTTTAATCTCTTTCCACAAGCATTTAGGCTATTTAAAACGGAGCGATATGTGCTAATTCTCTTGTGTCGTGCCCAATAGCCTACATTCTGGTCGTAGGGAAGAATTGGGTTTCCCCCCCTGCATGTCATTCATTCAATTTTCTACACGTTTGAGATTTTCATTGTTGTGTAGGGTACTGATTTTAGCAGTTTATTATTTTATTTATTTTGTTATAGGCCATAATTGACAGTCTCACGGTAGCCCTGAAAACTGAAGAAAGATCTGGCCACCGCATGTTTCCTCAATCCTCCTTGTTAACTTTAGCAGCTAAACGTTTAATAAAGCGCCATGTAGCCCATTTGTGTAGCCTTTATGAACGCTACGCTTGTCAGGAAAAAAAGCACGCTCCATCCGGAAGCAGCTTTTTAAGCCCCCTCGTTTGACAATGTTGTAATTTTCTGTTTGCACTTTGATCGTGTATTTTTCGCTCGATGTCTTTCTTCCAGCGATCGCCCTCCCGTCTTTTGTCTATCTCCCTTTGACTTATTCACAGTCTCTCGCACAGTCGACACTCTTCCGAGCCCTCTCCCTCGCTCTTTCTTTCCTGTCTTGTCTGGGAGGGGGAGCCCAGGCTCCGTGCTTCGCTCAGATCAATGCCCTGACCACTCACTTTCTGATGTTGCACGACGGGAAATGCTTTGAATACTTGCGACATGGCCGCTCACATTGATTGCCAAGATTGACAGCACTTACCGTCGCCTCAATTTGATTCTTAAAGGAGGAAGAAGAGAAATAACAACACAGATCATAACACAAAAAGCTCCTCGCAGTTCTGACAGTTGAACTTCTCCGAAAGAACGGGATTCCCTCCCCATGGCCCGTCGAAACACCAGAAGTCGTTAGTTTCTTCTCCCTCCTCATTATAGCTGTAGTGTTTTTTTTAAATTTATTACAAACACCGGAACGGGATACCGTGTGGACCGCCGTTTGTCTTTTCCAAACGGACAACATTAAGGTAACAGTGACTCATTTGAACCTGTTGTTTCATGTTTTCGCGTTGTATTTTCGTTCGATTTTTTGCTTGTTTTTTTTGCTTCGTGACAGTGTTGACAGTCCTTACTGTCAGTGAACAGGTTTATCCTGTTGATGTTTTTCTTGCTACATTAGTTGTCATTTAAAAAACGGGACGATATTTATGGTCTCTATTTTTATTGCGGTATTAAATTTCTTAATGTAATTTATTTTGTTTTTCTTTGCGATCCTAACGATAAAGTGTTGCATTTGAGGGTTTGTAGCCTGCTTATCTCAAAGTTTTGTTTATCCTGATTAATAATTTCCATCAATTGAATAATGCAACTTTTGTTTCCTTGCACGAAGTTTTACCCATGTGCTTTTGTCGTGGGTTTCATGTTATTGTGAAATGCGGCTTGTGCTCTCTTTGTGTATTTTCTTTAATCTTGAAAACCGTGATCTTACACAAAGCAGGTCTGCGACGAAAATCAAACTCGACAACATTGCGCTGTGATCTAAACCTTATCGTATACATAATGTCACGAACAACGTTAAGAAATCTTGTGGAAGTTGGTTGGATATCGCCTTGCGCAGACAGTCATGCGGGGCTTGCAGATACCGGACTGGGACGCAGTTTCACATTTGTCCACAGAGCGGTACTATTCATTGACAATGACGTGGTAACGCTAGGTATTTAAGTTCACGTGTAAAATGATTTGAGGCTTTTAAAAGTTTATTTTGAAGTTTTGTGTGTTTTGAGCATTTTATCTCGAGTTGGGGACGTTTTCAATGCACGAGATTGGTATTTTGAATTAAATTCATTGATTATATAGGCCTACATGTAGCCTATATGAAAAATAATATTCTCATTATCAAACGAAAAATGTGATTTTTTTTTTAGCCCAGTCGTAATAGCCTGGATTCTTCTTGGACAGAACTTTCCCTGGAGGTCGCGCAAACTGACCTTTAAAGAATGGATATGCCATAAATTTAAATAAACCCCTCATCCCAAACTTGATCCGCTGAGAGGGACAATACACAACCTGGACAAAACAAGATTTCCTTCACCGTTGACAAAAACTGTGCACGCGCTCCCGGACAGGGGAAACTTGACGAAGTAAGTCTTGTACTCCGGTTAAACGATTTAATGGCCCGTGTTTTTCTGTCTTATTTAGTTTTATTTCATTTATCTTAAAGTATTGTTGAAAGCAGTGGTACACATAACGTTGAATTTAGAACATTCTGTTAAATTATGTGTCATACTTATTTTATACATTAGTTTACTTCGTATTTGGGCTTTGGGATTATATCGGGCACTATCCACAAATATTTTAGCTTGAGAAATATGGGACTATTTTGTTTTGGACGTGGCTTGTGATTTGGGACAATTTGCAGTGGGCTACCTATTATGGAGTGTGTTGTTTTACACTCGCCTGGAGCGCTTCCTTGGGATTGTTAGTCGTTTTATTTTGTTCATAATTTGGTGCAGTTGGGGCATACCTTCTGTTGATTCTTGAAATGCTGAAAAGAGTATTTTTATGTGTCAGAATATTGAGTGGACAAAATGAACACCGTTCGAAAGACCTTCGCCTGGAATACGGAGATAGCCCATCATTTTCGGGGTGTTTCCCTAAACTTCACGCAGGCTTTCCAGAAAAAGCCTAGACTTGAACGCTGCATGCGCAGCGATATCGTTTTAATAAGAAACATTGTACGCTGTCGAAGACTGAAATTAAATAGATTTTGTCTATTTAATTGTAGTCCTGATAAAGACGAACTGTTTGCAATACAAATAGCTGAACAATTTAAGAATCTTTTATAAATGTATTCCTTGGATTAAAAAAAAAGTTATCGGTATATAGGCTATGTCTTCATATCAATTTCAAACGACGTATTCCTCCAATTGTGTATTTAACTAACCCTCCAAAACAAGTACAATAGGCTCATTGTTGGTAACCAATAGGCGATTGTGAAACCTTAATTAAACACAGCTTAACTCTTCAGTAAAAAAATAAATAAAATAAATTGTGTCAACTCCGTAATAATAACTGTCCGTCTTATAATAGGCCAGCATTCTTGTCCAATGCGAGGGGCTGTGTGAAAAACAATCCTCTGGCTTGTCCCTCTGTTGGGTTGAAGTTTGATCCCCTAACGGTATTTTGTTTTGAACAGTTGCTGTTAGCTCTCAGTAGAAGTTCCCTCATAAGGTAAGACGGCACCGGAGTCCAATGCAAGTCCAAATGGCACATTTATAATTAGACTGCCAATTCAGCACATTGTCCCCCCTGCTATACAGGGATGTAGTTCACTGTCTGGGATTTCAATGAAGGGGAGTTCATTCACTCAGTCAGTCGAACCGGTGGATTGAAGCGGTCTTTTGATGGGCGTCGGACAATCGTTTCACCTCGCATTATGAATAGGGAATAAATCATTAACCCGCCTGAGCACCCTCCTCGTATTTAAATACAATTTTATCCGTTTCTTTCTTGCTCTCTTGTTTAATTTGATTCATTTACCCGTGGATTTCAAATGTAAACAGAAAGATTATATCAATTAAGATATCATATCTCACCAAAGCGAACTTTTATGTGAGAAAGTATACGTTAATCATTCTTAAACCCAGAAACAAACATGACTTATAACATAAACACATTAATCACATAACCATCTCGTCCTTTTGTTGTTCTTTTTATGTTGTGTTGAAATCTCAAACCATGTACGACTCGCGGAAAGATCCTCGTTTTATTTTTCTTGCAACCGAAAAAATGTAACTTTATTTCACAAAGATTACTCACCTCTAATACCGTGCAAAAACCGTTATCTCTCATGTTCATTAAAATTTTTTTACAAGTTTTTGTAGATTATCAGGTATTAAAATGTGTGTATTGGGTAATTTGTTTTGAGTATTGATAGTTACGGTCTTGCGCAGATTTCCTCGCGTCTTATCGGCACGTGCGTAGGCTGTGAAGGAACTTGCGGTTTTGCTGGATGAAAGCGCATTTCCGAACTGTGTCCGGATATAAAAGATATCGACTCTCACTGCCGCGTATGGTGTCTGTAAATTCTGAGATCTGGGAGAAAAGTTTGGCACACCCAAACCGCATGGTTCGCCGCGTGAGCCCTTGTTTTAAGTGGCTAACGTGTTTAAATTGATCCCGTATTGTAATCCGAGAGCAATGAGGGATGTATCTGTTTATTGTAAAACTTCGAGTTTCCAACGCACGACTTTAATTTTGTAATTTAAAACGTTCAAAAGACTGAAAACAAAAAAGAAGACTAGCTATTATTTTCAAAAGCTTTGATACGTTTGAATCCCCAATATTACAGCCACTGTCTTAACTGATTGCATGATTATTATTATTAATTTTATTAGGAATATGTAACACCTTGTGTAACATCACCATTTTATCAGTTTGTTGACATTTTGAAATCCACAATATTTATTTTGATTGAGGCTGGAAGAAATAACCTTTTATTAAAAAAAACTTATTTGTAAAAGTTTATACTTTATTGCAATAAACATATTTGACAGCCATGTGCTTACAATTATAACTTGGTTTATGCACACACACACACACACACACACAAATGCCAACTGCAAGAAAATACCAGAAATAATTTTAAATGTAATTGAGTTAGATTTAAAAGAAAATGTTTTCTTCTGACGGAATGTTTGCCTGTGAAATTCCATAACGGTCAGAATGCCAGATGACAAAGCCTCCTTCGCCTGATGTGAGGTTGTTGCGAAGCACAAGGTGCCCAACGCGCTGTGCCGCCTTCGACTCTGTGGCCTGAAATCAGGATAACGAGTGGCCAAAGAGCAGTGTTTTCGTTTTTAATGTGCGGTCCATTGTTGAATCTAAACAGGATGTTGTGATATTGTGGCGCTGGGCATGTTGAGGTGGAGGGGAGGTTGGGTGAGCCTTTATGGCAGTTTTAAGCTAATTGAATGGCGATGCCCTCTCCTGGGACCTCATGTGCCTGCCTGGCATCAGTGAGGGAGGCATGGTCAATATTAAGTTTGGGTGTTAAGTGAACTTTGGATGGTTTTCTTTCAGTTAGTTCTGCGGATGGCACTGTGCAGCGCTGTGGCAGAGAAAGCCGTTTCTGTTACCTTTTTGTTTTTTAATAAAAAAAATTCTAGCTGAGAAATTGGTCATCACATTTCCAGTTGCGTGCACACACGCGCACACACACACACACACACACACACACAGATAAAAATGGGATTCATATCAATGACTGTATATATCGTCTAGTCTCTGAGCATGAGCAGTTTTAATTACTTGTGTTCTAATTAGCTGACAGTATCTATAACACTTTTCTGTTTCATCTTTGCTCAGTTCATATGTACTTTTAATTTATGTACTCCCGTGTTATGCACTAGTACGTATTTGTTTGTTTTTCACATTAAGTGCCAGATTTTTTCCTCTGGTTGTGCAGTTCGTGCAGCTTAAATTGAAATTCCAGCATCAGATTTTGTGCATTGTCCATAGTTTTGTACATCGTATGATGATGGTTAGAAATGTGAGAAATATGGACAGTCCTCTTCTGGTCCTCAGGTCCTCTCCTGCTCACGAAGGGCAGTTTTTCCTTTGCAGTTTGCTTTTGAAAACGGCTCAAAACGTCGGTCAGAAAGAAGGAATCGGAGATGAATGCTTATTGCTTGGCCTTGCTTCCCCGTATTTACCAGTATGTAATACTATTAGAGCAAATTCCGCATAATTTAATTTTAATGTTGAAATATGAAGGACCGTTTGTTGATTGTTTGTGGTTTAATAAAATATAATCAACAGTCCCTTCTGGGAAATTCAGCTGTTTGGCGCTGTTGCTTTGCATGTAAGCAACGGGCTCTGTAGATAGAGCTCAGAGTGGCTGTAGGTTCTGCTTTAAAACCTTGCTGTAGGATTTTGTCACTGATTTCCTTGCAAAAGTAAAGATTTTTAATTATGGGCATCATATCCAGCTTATGCAGTCCCTTTTTTGTGGTGTGAGTTTTCATAGATTAAATTATTAATTAGGATGATTTTGCGTGTGTGTGTGCACATGCGCGCATACACACACACACACACACATATAACTAGTGTTTTGTTTCACCTGAATGTTCTGTTCTAAAAGTCATGCTCAGAATTATTTTGAAGACGCATTTGTGACCGTGATCGCTCCGTTTTTACAGTTAAAATGCTGATACTGGCACACGCATGAATCCATTTCAGACACACAGGCGATCCTGTGGAGGACGCAAAATAAATATTAATAAGGACATATTGCATTAGTGAAGCAGCAGAGCGGGGTGTAATGTGGCATGGGATTCTCTGAGCCAGTTAAACCCCCCCCCCCTTTTGAGGATCGCCAAATCATCTCTGAGACGCGCGTTCGCCGTGGGTTCCGTCTGGGGTGCGAGATGCCGCAGGGCGTGGTCGGGTCGTCGTCAGGGCCCGAGCCGTCCCTGACAACAGCGCCCGTCTGTGGGTTTCTCTCTCTGTGCTATCCGGTTCATTGCACCCCCCCCAAAAATCTTCCTGCACTGCTGGCCCACTGGGGGTGGGGGGTCACTGATGTCATGGGAAATGCTGTGTTTTTTCTTTTCTACTGACAGGTTTGCTTTTTAAAAAAAAAAAAAATGATTTGGAAAAATACATGAGGTGGAAAGGGTGTGTTTTTTGTTGTTGCTGTAAATAAACGGTCAGCTGGCGAGACGGCGGCAGGAGGCTTTCCGCGTTTCCTACCTGTCCTGCTCGCAACCCCCCCCCCCCCCCCCCCCCCCCCCCCCCCCGCCTGCTCGTTTGAGGGTTACTGAAGTACAGGGAAGTCAGATTCCTAACGGAAAACAAGATGAGCGGAGGTAAACAACAGCAGGGCCTGTAGGAATGGAGGGAGGAGGGCAGGAGGGAAGGAGGACAGAGAGGAGGACGAGAGGCCTGGTAGCACGTTAGCACATCTGTCTTTATTAGCGTTTGCTAATTTGCCGCAGAATATTTTTGACAGTGATCAAAACCGACGTGCCTTGGATGTGTTTATATCGCAGGCTTTCTTTCGTAGGGATCTGGGGTAATCTCCACTTTCTCCAGAGTTTACACAAAAAAAAAAAAAACATTATTTAACCCTTTGATTTCAGCGGCTTTGTAGTTTTTAACTCAAAAGTTTTTTGTAGGTTTTGTCGCCGCTGGTGCAGTGTGAACTGGAATCTCAGTCGTACCTCCTGCAAAGGTTTTTATTATTTTTCTCGCGTGTGGATATTTTACACAGAGAACCTGCTTTTTATATTCCGCTTATGTAATTTGTACACCGCGGGAAGGGTCATAAGGTCGTAAGGTCATGAGGTCGTAAGGTCGCGTAGCCTGTCTTCTCCTGAAGTGGTGGCCTGTTACATATTGTGGGTAGTGGACGAGGTGCTTTAATGTGCTTAAGGACAATTACAGCATTGAACAGCTACGGCTGGTTGGTACTGCACATGGGATCCAGCGCTGTGTGATTCCTGGTGTGTGAGATTCCTAGGCCTGGATAGGGGATGCCCTGACTGTGTGTTTTTTATATGAGACAATATCTGACTAGAACGGAAGTTTTGATGCCAGGGAGGGTTTGTTCCCCAGAATGGCAAGTTTGCGTTGAAATACTGAGACAATTCAAGGGTTTCGTTGCTCGGGGATGAGACCTGCATGTTAATTTTTTATTTATTCATTTATTTTACTGTGAAACTTTCTCACATTCCCATAGGAAACCGGTTAACAAATCACCAGATTGTCTTTTGTTTTTTTATTTGTTTTTTAAATAGACAGCAGTTTTTGTTTCCACAAGTTATCTTGGCGGAATATGGATATCTACAGGCCATTTGTCTGTGTGTTAACACAGCAGCTGCCAAACTGAAGTGGTCCAAAAAAAAAAAAAAAAAATTCTGAGTCTACAACTCTGGAGGATTCCTGAAAGCTAAGACCGTCAGTCTTATAGGGCCTGAGAGCTCTGTTTGCAGACAGTAGAGATGTAGAAGGGTGGGAAATGTAGGTGTTCTCTCTCTCTCACACTCACACACTCACACACTCACTCACTCACTTTCTCTCACACGCACTCACTCTCTTTCACAGTCACTCACACTGTCTTTCTCTCTCTCACACTCACTCATTTTCTCACTCACTCACACACACTTACTCTCTCACAGTCACTCACTCACTTTCTCCCTCATACTCACACACTTACACTTTTTCTCACTCACTCTCTTTCTCTCACACACACTCACTCTCTTTTCACAGTCACTCACACTCTCTTTCTCTCACACACACTCTCTCTCTCGCTCCCTCACTCACACACACACTCTCTCCCTCTCTCTCTCACACACACACACACTCTCTCCTTCTCTCTCTCTCTCACACACACACACACACACTCTCTCCCTCTCTCTCACACCCACACACTCTCTCTCTTTCTCTCTCTCTGTCCTTCCATCCTTCTGTGACTGTCCCCCCCCCCGACCCCCTCCCCCCCAGTCCAACGAGGCCCTGAACATTCCGCAGGGGTCTCAGCAGAAAGGAGGGGATCAAGGCTCGCGTCCCCCAAACGCGCGCGCGGCCCGTCGTCGCCGCTCTCCCTCTCGCTGCGGCCCGCTTCACCCGTGACCCGGCCCCTTTTAAAACGGAGGACGGCTCCGGAGCGGAGCGAAGGCTCTCTCGCGCGCATTGTCCGCGCGCATTAGCGCCCGCGTCAAACCTTTTCCGTCTCGGGCGAGAGGAGAGCCGACGTGTCCTTGGGTTACTGCCTCTCCTTCACGCTGCCGTCCTTTTTCTTCGAAGTGCGGTCGGGGCTGGAAGACGTTTCCAGCGCTGGGCCTGCTCGTTTAACCGATGCGGAACGGGCTCAGGACGTCTCCTGTGCTGGCACTCTTTTTTAGCCACCCAATGCCGTGATACAGCCAGCCTTTGCTTTTTTTGGGGGGGGGGGGGTACTTGCGCAGTCTCTCATTCAGAAGCAGTGTCGGCGGTCTTTCTCGCCAGCCAATAAATCACAGTGCAGTCTCCAGGTTAGGAAATAGGCATCAATCTCCTTTTCCAGTATGGCCTGATCAACACGCTGAGCATGATATTGTAATGTGAACGCTGATTCTACTCACGGTGGCGCTCGCCATACCTGCCGATTCTTAGGAGCCGTTCCTAAATCCATTCCTCTAAATGTTTTTACGCCAGCGAGTGAAACCTGATATTCGGGACCTCTGGGGGTGGGGGTGGGGTGGGGGGGCGATGTACTTTTCCAATACCATATGACTGAACTTAAAAACATTGAGGTGACCAGCCAGCGCAGACTCAAACTATGAAAGAGTGGTTGTGCTCGCGGGCCCACTCGTGTTGTTGATTCAGTCCTAACGGTGGTCTGTTCTCGTTCTAACCGGTGTTTTCTATTTTCACTGTCAATAGGTTCAGCAATTAAGATGCTTAAGAAGTTTCAACGAATTCAGCCAGCACAGTATGTGTAATTGTCGCTTAGAAGGGCAAAATACGAATGTCAATTATTGTCCGTATACGTAGCACGAATTGTACATTTAACCTGTAATATCAAACTTTTGAGACAATTTCTGCTCGTGTGGGCTGAATCAAGTCTATTTCTTGTACTCCTTCACACGAAGCATAAAAATTAATTTGTGCACTTCGATACAGAGCGGCGCCCGTCGGTCCGTGTGAATGGACATCTCTGAAAGACATCTCTGACCCCAGAAAAGCTGTTTATTGTATCTCTCGGCCGTCTTCCTGAATGACACTTGGCCCCCCCCGTGCTACGAATGCTTCTGCCTCCGGAACTGAAACAAGGGTTGCAACCCTGTGTCTTGTTTCCCCGCCTACTTGGCCACCAAAGTGAATTAAATCCATACAGTTTGGGGGGGAGGGAGGGGGAGTCTTTTAATCCATCTGAAAACTGGGGTAGATTGTTTTCTTTCTTTCGTGTTTTTTTTTTTTTTTTTTTTAACCTTGGAGCCAGATTCTCCTTTTTTTAATCTAAAGAACCGCACATTCAAACCATGCGATTCTTGTGTTTGGCTTTTAAAAATATATATATTTTTTTAAATGGAGAGCGTAACCTTTTCTTAGTGCTGAAAGAAAAAAAAAAAAACATCCACACCTGAGCCCCCTCGTTGAGAGAGGCAGAGAGCAAATCCAAAGGGGATAAGTACAATTAATGCCGCAGAACGGCGTGCGAGCTACTTGTGCGAGTCATTAGTAAAATATTATTACACGGCCTGCGCCAGTGACTGCGCGTGGAATCTAATAACTGCAGTATATAACGTGTAATTGATATAAAACATGATTTTCACACTGCTGCGTGTTCCCTTTGGCATCAATTATGAGTGTTATGAGTTTTCCCTCGTGCTATTGTTAACTTTGATGTTCACGGCGGAGTGCTCATCCAGTTGCGCAGTATTTTATGCTGAATGAAGCGAAATCAGAAGTGCAATCCTCTCGTAGTTTGCGCTTCGTATTGCAGTTATGCCCACTGAATGCGTTATAGCTGGTTGCTTGTGTGCATGTTCTGTGCGTAGCTGGCAGCAACTGTGAGCGATAAGGATGTCGATGAGGATTTGTTGGTCAATATTTATTTTTTTGTGTAACTACAGCTGTGGGCAGCAAAATATTTTAAATGCAATTTGATTTGTTGAGCAAACCTCTCATCCGCCACACACATGCAAAGGCACACGCACAACAACAACAACAAAAGTTTTACTCAAAATGTATTAATTCTTTTTTATTGCCCAAAGACTGGACAAGTTTGATTATGATATAGCAATCATAAATATATTAGTGTTTTGGCAGTATTTAACTTCTTTCATGGTGTCGACCAACAAACACAAGTAGAATGGTCTTTGTAAGTGTGCAATTCCTCTATTAGGCTATACATGCTACTTGTAACGTGAATTCTAATTTAATATAAGCATCCTGCCCCGTTGAATGTATTTTTTTCTTTCTTTTTTTTGTTTTGTTTTTGGCAGCGGTCATTTTTGTATTTAGCTATAATCAGGTCTAGGAATTAGTGTCGTGTCCATCGTCTTCAGGCGCGCGATGAAGATCTGGCCGTGAATATGAAGATGACGGGGGCGATTTCCATATCAAAGCCACCCGGCTCGCGGCTCCGCGCCGTAATTAAAACGCGGCGGTTTGCAGAGAGCACGCGCGCGTGCCGATGCTCTGGGCTTGTTTAGGATTTCGGAGCTGCGTGCAGCCGGGTGACTCCCGCGTGCTGCTTCTCCAAATAAACTTGTAATTTTGTCCAAATGTTTATGCCGGTCCACGCTCCTCTGTGGAGTTTGTATCTTTGCCAAAACCAATTCACGACACGAAGTAAGGTTTTCTTTTTCTAACCTCTCACTGTGGTTTCATTTTTTATCCTTTTCCGCCCCTGATTACTCTCTTCAAAAATAAGATTTGGTGTTCTCTTGTCCCACGATTGATATTATGATTTAAAATGTGTAATTATTGTCATTATAATTTCCTTGTTATATCAAATAAAATTATAACAGTCTGAGGCTGTTTGATACTATTATATCATTTTTTTCTACTGGCACTCCTAATTTGCATGTCATTAAATAAACTAAATTAATTTATTTATGGAATAATAAATAATAAACCTTGTGGAATTCTGGACAGAGAAGCAGAGCCTTGCTGTCTGGGATGTGGTGGCAACAGCAGCTCATTTCCCTGTTCTTTCGTAAGCATAAAAAAATATTTTGTCTGAACTATGGAGAGGTCTTTCTCTATTAGGGTGCTTTTCTGAGCTCATGCTTTTGGTTTTAGGTCCAAAAAATATGGTGTGGGGGGGGGGAGAGAGAGAGAAGAGTGGCCGTGTTTGTGCGTTTGTAATGAAAACCTAGCCTTCATAAAAGATTATCTACCTGCGTGGGCTGCTCGGCGATGGGTTGTCATGGTAAGGGTCTAAAGATGTTCTCCCGTCAGGTGACCTCTCTGTTTCTTGCGAACTGGCGGAGTCGGGGTCGGGGGGGTTGAAGGCCCCCCCCCCAGGAGACCCGGCTCACTTAGAAACATGTGGCTATTGGAAATGAACCGGGGGGGGGGGGGGGGGGGGGGGGGGGGGGGGGGGGGGGGGGGGGGGGGGGGGGGG